>NW_017673459.1:50484-51238 GCF_001879085.1 Nicotiana attenuata
AGGCGACTTCGACTGTCGTCGAGTCTTTTGCTCACCGTAGTCGAATCTAGGTCGACCGTTGGCGGCGATGGCCTTAGCCATAATATCATTGATGGCCTTAGCCATGTAGGCGACTTCGACTGTCGTCGAGTCGTTTACTCACCATAGTCGAATCTAGGTCGACCGTTGGCGGCGATGGCCTTAGCCATAATATAATTGATGGCCTTAGCCATGTAGGCGACTTCGACTATCGTCGAGTCGTTTACTCACCGTAGTCGAATCTAGGTCGACCGTTGGCGGTGATGGCCCTGGCCATAATATAATTGATGACCTTAGCCATGTAGGCGACTTCGACTGTCGTCGAGTTATTTGCCGTCATAGTCGAGCTGGGTCGACTTATCGGCGTCGATGGCCTTAGCCATTATATCGTTTATGGCCTTAGCCATGTACATGACTTCGACTGTCGTCGAGCTACTTGCCGTCATAGTCGAGCTGGGTCGACTTATCGGCATCGATGGCCTTAGCCATTATATCGTTGATGGCCTTGGCCATGTGCGTAACTTCGGCTGTCGTCGAGTTACTTGCCGTCGTAGTCGAGCTGGGTCGACTTATCGGCGTCGATGGCCTTAGCCATTATATTGTTAATGGCCTTGGCCATGTGCGTAACTTCGACTGTCGTCTAGTTACTTGCCGTCATAGTCGAGCTGGGTCGACTTATCGGCGTCGATGGCCTTAGCCATTATATCGTTGATGGCCTTGGCCATGTGCGTAACTT
>NW_017673459.1:52711-55920 GCF_001879085.1 Nicotiana attenuata
GTCCCATTTTATTTGTAAAGCCACCTACAAGGCTATCCAGCATCCAGGCCATAGCACAGGCCCAGATAGAAAATAGGTTGCAAGTTGGGACTCAGGATTTAAATCACTTGGGCTTCTGATTATACATTAGGCCCAGATCCCATTTTTAACAAAAGTACAGCCTTGGGCTCTTGAATGAGCTCAAGCTGATGTTGATTCTTGGGTTTGTTAATAATTTTGTAGACAAATGCATAATTTGCTCAAGTCACAGACGTGCTAGCTTTGAAATGCAAACGTCTCCTGTAGTTTCAAACTTGTCTAATAATGGATAACCAATACACTCGATCTAAAATTTTTAACAACCTTTAGCTTCAATTAATACACCCCAAAACAGCTCAATCGCAAACTGAATATGAAAGGGACTACCGGAGCTTCCACTTCGTTTCTGAATCATTTTTGAACAAACAGATGATATGACTATTATCTTTAACACATGTCTAATAATCGACCACAAATGTTTGATGAAGAAACTAAGACTAATATTATGTTCAAGCTACAGGGCCAGCTTCATTGCAAGCATGCTCATACGTTACTTTAGATTCTGCTTTCAAATGGCATCTTAATATAACCTTAAATCTCAAATTAATCTAATAACCTAAACTGAGATTATCGACAGCTAGTATTCTACTCATAATACTCACATAAGTCTGAAAAATAACAGTTCATACAGTCCGATTAACATGAATAATATAATGTTATAACATGTGTTTAAACCAAGTAAACTACTAAGGAATTCGTAAGACAAGCAGATTGTATTTCATGATCTCTTCCGATATTGATTCAAGTTTCACATGTCATTCGAGGTTGAAAAAAGTACCTGGAAATTAGAGAGAAGTAAGAAGAAGGTAGAGTCAGCAGCAGTACACAGCAGTATAGTAACAGGAATCAACAGCTTGAGATTTATTGTAAACCCAGAAGCAATATTGTACAGCCCAGGACAAATTTCAACCAGTAAACCACTCGTAACAACTTGAATAAACCCAAACAAACTCGAAATCACCCCAGGACAACCTCTAAACTTCAGCAATCAGGCATATATCCCTATCTAAGCTAGAACTTTGAACTAACAACTGAAATTTAAAATTAATCTAAGGGGAATTTCAATGGAACAGTATTTTTTGAGTTTTTGTGTTTTCTGTTATTTTTTTTTTTGGTTTTTTTTTTCTTGCAGAATTTAAGATCTTAAGAGGAGGATTTTGGGAAAAATTATAAGCTGGAAGTTTTTGGGAATTTTTCAGAGGTCTAAAACTTGCTAAACAAGGCAATGTGTGTGCCTTTTATAGGCAAAACCTAAGGTTAACTTCAGATTTTAGTTTTCTTTTTAGTCCCTTTCTTATTTAGTTTCTTAGTCCCTCATTTCTAAGACTTATTACCCAAGTAACAACACTTATTTCACCAAAACTACACTAAAGTCTTGTTCTAGAAGGTCCTATACCCATTACAATTCCTACACTACCCTCCCCTTACCTTTACAATTACTATTCCTAATAAAACTACCCTTTTCCCTACCCAAACTACCCTTTAATTGTACCAGAATTACTGAACCATACCAACTAAAACTGAACCTCATAACTTAGTTATTACTGACTATGGTTAGCTTGACCTAAACCTGGCAGTGTTCACAATTTAACAGAACTAGCTTATTCTTTTAAAATCTATATTGTTTTCAATTAACGAACTATTTGGACTTGTAACAATCAAGCAAGAGTCATATCAGTATTCGAAAACAGGAGTCACATTTAATCAGAATCAATTCTAAGAAACTAAAGAAAACAATCAAAACTAAAGAACAAACAGAAACTCAAATACAGTCAATTCTAATATAATTCCTAAACTAACACTGGAAGAGATCAATAATACCTAAAAACAAATAAAGCAACAACAGTAAAAGAAAGGTATAAGAAGAAACTTACACGACCCTGCAACCGACCTCAATCGCCCTCGAATTTGATCCCCAAGTGATGTTATTTGCCTATTCTTTGTCAAAAAATAGGCGAATATCATCACGTAAGGATCAATTTACCCAACGGAATTTCGAGACCCTTATCCGGAACCCTAGATCTAAGATTCGAGCAAATCCGGTTGGTTTTGAGAAAAATTAGTTCAAGATTCAGGGGTAGGAAGGTAAGAAGAGCCCAGGGTGTAATTTGGGGCGGAATTTTGGGCGGCGCCGCCGTACGCGGCGGAGGCGGCGTCTAGGTTTTCTTTTATTCGAAGAGTTAGAGGAGGATTTGAGGAAAACTATGCTCGGATTCATAAAGAGGAGGTTAAGGGGAAGCCGGGGTGTATTTTTTGAGTGATTTGGGGCTTCGCCGCCGGCGGCGGCGATTTCCGGCCGGCGGCGGACGGTGGCAAAGGGGTGGAGATACATTGGGGTACGGTGGGGCTACAGTGTGGCGATTTCCGGTGAGATGTGAGAGTGGGGGTGCGGGGGAGATGAACGAGGGGGTAGGGGGTGTGTTTCGGACATATATATATTAAGTAAAACCAGCTTCAGGACCGTTCGATCAAGGAACCTCGACGGTCCTGATTGAACGAGTCCAAACGACGTCGTTTCACGTGGGCTGGGGAATTGGACCAGGTAAGGTTGGACGGGTCTGGGACGGATCAGGCCTATTTTATTTGGGCTCAGCCATTTGGGCCCAATTTCTGGCAGCCCCTTTTGCATTTCTTTTGTATTTCATTTTGTATTTTTGTATTTTGTATTTATTCATTTTTCTTTAATTTTAAAAATGCTAAAACAAGACAAAGACTCAATTAAACTATTTAAACTTCCTAAAATTACTTAAAACTCTATTTAGAAATAAAACGCAACAAATAACAATTAAGAGTGCAACAAGACTTATTATTATATTTTTTTCTTTATTCTAAATCTAATTAATACCTAATTAATACTAACAATTGTGAAATTAAAATCCTTAAATGTATGTGCATATTTTCTGTATTTTTTATGAAGAATGCAACCAATTAACACAAAAACTCAAACAAAAATTCACAAAAAATTGTAAAATAATAAAGAAATCAATTATTTGAAACTTTTGGAATTAATTTGCTTAGGGCAAAAATCACGTGCTCACAGAGAGAAAGCTAGAAAAATGAGAGAGTTGTATTATATCCGATGCCCCTTTTACAATGTGAGGGTCTCCTTTATATAATAAGAGACCCTCCTC
>NW_017673459.1:56113-81437 GCF_001879085.1 Nicotiana attenuata
AACGAAGAAACGACAGTTAGTTAAGTTTAGTACGACGAAGTAATAGTACTACGACATTACCTTCTGTTGTAGATACTACTATTATTATATATATATATATATATATATATATATATATATTCCAAATAATATATATAGTAGGATATTATTTGGAATTGGACTTATCCAAAGAATTCTTTTACATATTATCGTTCGCATGCAATGTAGAGGCGGATCCAGAATTTGAAGTTCATATGTTCTACAACGACCTCAATTTAGTATTACAGTTATACCGAGTTCACAGTCAAATATTTGTAGATATTTATTAAATTTTTTAAGTATACACAAGGTTTAGGCAAAAATTATTAGATTCACGTGAACACTAAGTAACACAGTGGATCCACATTGTAATATGTCGAAAAGATGGCGAAGAGATACAGACTTTTGTTATATTGTGAAAAGCATAAGAGTCCTTATTCTTTAAATACATATTTTTTTATTCTTTAAATACATATTTTGCATTAGGTAAAATTATAATTTAATTATTTTTTAATATTTAAGACTTTGAAATAATCTAAGATTATGATTATTAAATTTTTCATTGTTTGAAGTAAGTAACAAGTTCTAAAATTTAGAACTTTAGATTCAAATAAGATTTACCGTATATAATTTATTTCCCTATTTGAACTATACAACATAATTATATTTCCTCTCATATTAGTTTTGCTAATATTTTGACTTTTGATAAAAGTGCACGATAAGTTTGTTTGACCATTTAACAATGAATTACTATTTTATATGGCATATTTAACAAATATTAGTTTGAATTAGCTAGCCATGTGTGTTTGCAAATATTCAAGTTCAAGTTTCCTAATTAAAAAAAAGGTTAAAGTTTGGAAGAAATAATATTTCTGTATATTTTCTTTTCTTGCGTAATGAAGAGCTTCAACTTTTTTTGAACTTAGATATAATTTAGTACGTCAAAAAGCTCCAAAAAGGTCTTACACAAGTGCACTAATCCACCATCGAAATAAATAAATCAAGAATGTTTAAGCATATTTGATTGTACAAAAAATAATTAAATTTTATATATACATATATACATACATACATATATACATACATACATACATACATACATATATATATATATATGATTGAATACTACATAGAACCACAACTTACATTGTAAATTTGAAAGCATTGAACTTATGGAAAATGCATATCTCAAGAGATTTAGACCCAACCTTCCTCTAATTAGTCAATCTATAAATATTTAATAACCGCCATATCTCTTTCATGCTCTTTAATATTAGGGACTTCGATACTTTTTGCTCAAAAAAAAAAAAGATATTGATACTTCTAGTACTTCCTCCGTTTCAATTTATTTGAATATATTTTCTTTCTAATCCGTGCCAGAAAGAATGATCCCTTTCCAGATTTAGAAACAATCTAATTACTTTACGCAATGATTTATAGCCACACAATATATGTACCTTATTTTACACCACGAGTTCCAAAAGTCTTCTTTTTCTTCTTCTTAAACTCTGTGCCGGTCAATTAGGTTCGCATAAATTAAAACAGAGGGAGTACTACTTAATACTTATAACATTTCTTTGAAAAGCCTTAATTAAGTTTGAATTTATAGGTAGAATACTATTTTGTTAATACAAAAAGAGAATTATAAGTAGAGTAATATAACTACATAAGATCTTATCTGCCAACCGAGATGAAGAATGAACATGTTCATTATTTTGAAACGACACATATTTTAAATATATATAAAATATCTCGTTTTGAAGCCAAAAAGAAAAAAGGAAAAAAAAAATCTTATGAACATGTTCATTATTTTGAAACGACACATATTTTAAATATATATGCCTGTGCATTTGTTATGTCATTTGAAATTCAACAGTTTCAAAATACCTAAAACGTTCGAGTAGTATAAATTGCAGCCTAAAGAAACCCAAATTTCCCGCCCACATTTCTCCTCCCTTCTCTTTTTGCAAGACTCAATAACTCTTCAGCTTCTTTTCTGCGGCTGCTCCGGTCATCACCCCACTTTGGTATAAATATAACTTCTCACCTTTTCTTAATTCACCTTCTTTCTTTTTGTCTTGATCGGTATATATAGCGTATATTAGAGTTTATATTGTGTATATAAGCGATTTTCTTCTAAAGTGTACAGTTAAATTCTTTCATGTGCATGTAGTAGCTCTAAATAAACTTGAAAATCAACCAAAATGGACATATTTCTGGACATATTTTAACGCCACTCACTAATCATTTTAACTATTAGTGTCTATCTTTACCTTTTGATTTTACCATATACAGTAGAAAGAAAAAATAGTGCTCTTATGTTTGCTAAATTCTGACTAAAAATTGGGGAATTCCAGAAAGAGAAGACATGACAAAGGGAAGTTACGAGAAGGCCATTGTTTCACTCCAGAACCTCCTCAGGTTTGGACCATCGTATATCTAACATTAACTGAAATATGCTTTAAAAAGGAATCGTAAGATACTTTTGTTTTTTAAATATTTAGAAAAAGAACCAAAGTTGTTCCTTCTAACCCAAGTACTTGTTCAAAGTTTTGTTTTAAAAGTTCTTCAACAAAAATATTTCCAAATATCTAGCTGCTTAAACAGTTTTTAATAAAAGTTATTGAAAATTTATTTTAAATTTGAATGATTATTCTTAGAAAAGATAATATATATATATATATATATATATATATATATATCGAACTATATTGTAACATATATGTTTATATAAATTTTAAATTTATTATAGAGTAATAANTCCTAAATATCTAGACTGCTTAAACAGTTTTAATTAAAGTTAATTGTAAAATTTATTTTAAATTTTAGTAATAGATTATTACTTTAGAAAAGATAATATATATATATATATATATATATATATATATATACGTAGTCGAACTATATTGTAACATATATGTTTATATAAATTTTGTATTCATTATAGAGTAATAATTACTAAAGGAGTAATAGATGCAGTGTGGTACATAATAGCACTTGCTTAAGAATCTACATTTCTTACTTAAGAAGCATTTTAATAAACCAAGAGTATTAATTATGGGTGTTGGATTTGGAAATCATGCAATTGAAGGGACAAGGAAGAACTGGAACCGGTTGTAGCCGAAAGAATTGATGAAATCACAGCTGAGTTACAAACGACAGGCTGCAAATCCTTTGACCCTGTTTAAAGGATCAAGACTGGCTTTTATTATTTCAAAACAGAGATATATGAGTAAAGCCCCAATGTTCCCTTCTTTTTCTTTTCCCCAACATGTTAAAAGCGTGTCACTAATTTTCATACAATGATAATTAAACAAAACAATTCCTTGAAATGACAGTTCCTAATAAACTAATTTCTTTCATGTATCAGGAAAAACCCAGAACTGTTTGATAAACTCAAGAAAGGACAAGATCCCAAGGTATAAGATCTATATTACATTTTTTTTACTTTGTAATTTAATTTTCTATAGCTGAAAAATCAAGTATCCAACCATGTAACAGTTTCTGGTGTTTGCTTGCTCTGATTCACGAGTGAGTCCATCCCATGTGCTAAATTTTCAGCCCGGTGAGGCTTTTATGGCCCGAAACATCGCCAACATGGTCCCTCCTTATGACAAGGTCATTTATCAGTTTAAATTTTATGCAGTAGCTCCTTCTTTCTATTCTGTATTCATTTGGTTAGTTTACTCGACTTTTGTGTTGGAATTGGATTGCAACAGAAAATACTCGGGAGTAGGAGCTATAATAGAATAAGATGTTCTCCATCTTAACGTAGAAAATATTTTAGTCATTGGCCACAGTGCCTGTGGAGGTATTAAGGCTCTCATGGAACTCCCAGAAGATGGTTATGAATCAACGTATGTATCGTTAAGTAAATTGAATCTATACAAATTAACAGAAAGAAAACAACATTTAACTGAACAATTAATTATGTTATGTTACTAATTGAATAAATATATATATGTGGTGATTTATTGATTTTATTGAGGATTGGGTGAAAATTGGATTACCTGCCAAGGCCAAAGTGCTAGCTAAACATGGGGATAAAACTTTTGAAGAGCAAGTTAAATGCTGTGAGAAGGTAAAATAGTTTTCTCACACTAATTGTCTTTTTTACTTTTGTTTCTAAATATCAACTAGTAAGTTATTAGATAATAATGCGAATGAATAAACTGCAGGAAGCTGTGAATGTATCACTAGCCAATTTGCTGACATACCCATTTGTGAGTGATGCTTTGGTGAATAAGAATTTGGCGTTGAAGGGAGGTTACTATGATTTCATTAATGGAAGATTTGAGCTCTGGGGACTCAACATCGGCCTTTCTCATCCTTGTTATATATGACCTCAATACCACCATTTTCGAGCGGGAGAAGATACCCCTCGTTCTTGCCTTTTCTTATTGTATTCGGCATTTATGAGTGCTAGTTTGAATTTTAACTTAAATAAAAAGAGGGAGTGGACAAGGATTCTCCCATCTTATGGTAGAAGAGAAGAATTGTGATTTTTATTTGTGATAATAACTCTGCTCTGCAGAGAAAAATAATGTATAATGATAACTTTGTTATACTAGTTCAAAAGTTTGGTCACAATAATTTTCGTTTTGTCTTGGGCTTTGTTGGGTAAAAGATAGAGGAATTTTCATAAACCACTATAGTTTAAAGCCTAGTAATTATATTTATCTAATTACTATTCGTAGCTACTGTTCAACACTCGTCAAGCAACAAAAGGTTCGCAAATCAACATGCTTTTATAGACAAAATATTTTAATATACACTCATCATATTAAATAGTTTTTAATTTATTCGTGGAATCTAATAGAAGGTAAAATGGCCAAAAATAATTTTAGCTGTTCGAAATGAGACAACTTTATTTTTCATTTTGTTTTTGGATAAAAGTACAATTAATTATTAGAAATAGGACAATATTGTCATCCATATCATTTTGGCCGAATACTAATAGTTCAAAATATTATCTAAAAATAGAACTACGCCGATAAAGCACATCAAACAATAACATACTTTCATTTCATCATCGTTGGTTAGGGTGTACAAAGGAAATCGATAAACCACACCAAACTAACAAATACAGTCAAATAAAAAATAAAACGGGTAATGGTTTAGTTTGATTTGGTTTGACATGTAAAAAAAACCTAACTATAATATGTTTGGTTTGATATTAACTAAAAAAGTCAATCCGAGACCAAACCAACCCGATATTTATAACGACTATGCCGGTCGTTTCGAGAGTTGTAGCCCAGTTACCCATTTTCTGCTCCTTTTGTGTTCTACAACTGTTATACGACTTACCGGGTTGGTTGGTTCGGGTCCGGAGAGATTTCAGAGTGAATTGAGACACTTAGTCTCTTAATTGAAAACTTAAGTTAGAAAAGTTGACCGGATGTCGACTTAGGTGTAAACGACATCGGATTTGAATTTTGATGGTTCCGTTAGCTTCGTTAGGTGATTTGGGACTTAGGAGCTTATCCAGATTGTGATTTGGAGGTCCGTAGCAAAATTAGGCTTGAAATGACGAAAGTTGGAATCTTGGAGAGTTTGACCGAGAGTGAACCTTTTGATATCAGGGTCGGATTGAGTTTCCGGAAGTTGGAGTAGGTTCGTGGTGTAATTTATGAATTGTGTGCAAAACTTGAGGTCAATCTGACGTGATTTGATAGGTTTCGACGTCGTTTGTAGAATTTGGAATATCAAAGTTCATAAGGCTTGAATCTGTGTGTAGTTCGTATTTTTGATGTTGTTTGAGGTGATTTGACGGTTCGACTAGGTTCGTATGATATTTTGGGACATGATGGTATGTGTGGTTGAGGTCCCGGGGGCCTCAGGTGAGTTTCAGTTGTTAACGGATCATTTTTGGACTTAGGTTGTTGGCTGATAAGTGCTGGTGTGTTTCTTCTGGTTTCCTCTTATGCGTTTGAGAGAGGAGTCTCGCGTTCGCGAAGGGTGTCTGTGAGCTGGGAAGATTTTTTTCTTCGCGTTCGCGAAGAAGAGGACACGAACGCGAAGGTATGGTATGTGTGTGCATCGCGAACGCGGTAAAGGTGTTGCATTCCCGAAGAGATGTTGAGGCAGTTGGGGACCCCAGGCCCTTGGTCTACGCGTTCGGGGGGCAGGGGTCGCGTTCGCGAAGAGTGGAGTTGGGAAAGATTCACGTTCACGAAGCTATGGTCGCGTTCGCGAAGTGTTAAATTGAGAGGCAGGCAGATTGGTGTACGCGAACACGAGAGGAAGGTCGCATTCGCGACGAAGGTACACCTGGGCAGACTTTAAATATTTCAAAACGAGGGGTTGAGCTCATAATACAAAAATTGAAGTGGGAGCTCGGTAGAAGGAGATTTTTGGAGAGATTCTTGCGTGGGTGTTTGGGGTAAGTGATTCCTACCTAAGTTTGGTTAAATTCCATGATTATGCCTTTAATTCCATCATCTAATTTGTGATTTGGGGTGAAAAATTGGGAAAATTGAGGAAGAGTTCTTGGAGTAGATTTTTGTGGTTTGGAATGGGATTTTGTTATCGGATTTGAGTAAATTTGGTATAGTGAGACTCGTGAGTGAATGGGCTTTTGGGTTTTGTAACTTCTGTCGGATTTCGAGACGTGGGCCTAGGGGTCGGGTTTGAGCCGATTTTGGATTTTGGCTATAATTTAGTATTTTTCTTGTGGAATTGATCCCTTTAGCCTATATTAATTGTATTGTATAGCTTGTGGCTAGATTCGGAATGTTTGGAGATCGATTTGAGAGGCAAAGACATTGTGGCGTAGAGTTTTGCCTGTATTGAGTTAAGTAACACTTTCAAACTTGGTTTTGAGGGTTCGAAACCCCGAATTATGTGTTATGTGATTGGTATTGTGGTGACTCACATGACAAGTGTCGGGCTTGCGGGCGTGCACCGTGAAAATTGTGACCTGGTCGATTACTTGGCACTATATAGTGGATCTATCTTATTGATATACGTGCTTTCATCATGTGATAAAGTAATTGAGTTGTCAATCATGCTAGATATCATATTTAGGATTTATGCCGGTACTGTTTGGACCCATAGTGGTCGTTTCTTGCTGTCAACTTATTGATTTTCTTGATATTGCATACTCAGTCATATTCATTCATTTCATATCATATCTCAGTCTCAATTTTTATTTATAGATACATCATATCATTGTTTTCGGGCTAGTTTCATGATATTGTGAGCCCGTGAGTGAGACTGGAGAGATTGATGACTGAGTGAGGCCAAGGGCCTGGTTATGAGTGACAGTTATGAGATCGGGTTGCACGTCGCAGCGGTTATACTGATTTATGATAGCGTTTGGGCTGAAGGAGCCCCTCCGGAGTCTGTACACACCCCCAGCGAGGTTGATATTATTGAGGGATGGATCTTCCGTGGATATGGATCTTGTCCAAAGCATTGTATACCTGGAGATGGATCTTCTCCACGAGCTGGATTGGCCTTACTCGGTACTGGATGACTGATGGTTAGTGATGTGTATATATTCCAGGATGGATCTTCCCTGGGCCGCAGGGGCCATATACAGTATCGAGTGATTGAGCATTTGAGAGTGTGAGCACATGAGGCTGTCAGTATGGTGCATCACATACAGCATGTGCATTGGCATATAGAAGTAGAAAAGTTACATTCTTCACATTGTTCAGACTTGATCTATTTTACTGTTTTGAGCTACCTATTTAACTTGAAAGTAAGCCTACGTTTCTGCACTGTTATTTCTATTCTGAACTGTGCCGGTTGAGTCTGTCACTACCTTTGAGCCCAAAGGTTGGACTTGTTACTTACTGAGTTGGTTGTACTCACGTTACACCCTGCACCTCGTGTGCAGATCCAGGTGCTTCAGGTCACGGCGACCGCCGATCGAGGAGTCAGGATTCGGAGACTATCGAGGTAGCTGCATGGTGTTCACAGGCCTTGACTCTCCTTCATTATCTCTATCTTTACTTCCATTTTTATTCCCTAGACATTGTAGTAGACTGTATTCCGGTATAGATTCTCAGGAACTCTGTGACACCCCGGTTCTGGGATAAATTGTATCGTATTTCAGATTATTTCTGTTTTGAAAAAGGCTTTTCTTAAATTTTAATTGCTTCCGGCTTTATTTTTAAAGTTTTTACTATGTTGAGATGTTGAGTAGTGGCTTGCCTAATCTACGATACGCTCCATCACGATGGTTGGTTTTGGGTCGTGACAATATTTATGTATATAATTTTTAAATTTATTTTATATGAAATAAAGTTATAATAAAATTATTTTATATGAAATAAAGTTATAATAAAATTTATATATATTTCTTTCAATTTATCATACTGTTTATTTTTAACATCATATTTGGGCTTGCAATTGTAGTCCACTCCATATATGTCTAGGAAGAATTAACCCAAATAGTCGTCCACTCAATCACTTAAACTAAAAATAGCTGGTAGAGGTATAATATATGCATAATTTATATATTATATATGTATAATTACTTATAATCAATGTATAAATAATGTATATGGCTAGAAAAAAGTAAATAATGAATATGACCTATTTGTGTTAAATTATGTTGTCTTGCAAGCTAAATAAAGCGCAAAAAGAATAACAGAAGTAAACAAATGTAAAAGAAGAAAGACCACTAACTAAGGCTAAGGTCATAAGGCATCAACTTTTCCCCAAAATCAGAAGACTTTTCTGCCTAAATCAAAGAAACCTAACTTCTTCCCACCTATATCAAAACCCTAACTTCATATTCCTAAATTGAAGATTCCAAACCTGAGGTCGTTGAAGCTTCTTCCTTCAGGTAAAAATTCTTGAAACTTATTTCACTTATTGCTCATTTTCTCCTCTAATTGTTCTATGTTTAAGTTTTATCCTATTTCATCTTCTTTTCTTCTAAACGATTTTTAGTATTAATTTTTTTAACTTATTATCTTCAGAACCAGTTACACACTCTAGTTTTCAATCCTTTCTTGGGGAATTTTGGTATTTTTTTGGGTTTTGGGGATAAAAGAAATTATCAGAAATATAAGAGTTCGTATGATGTTATGACACCTGTGTGCATGTTTGGTTTGGATCCTGAGGGGCTCGGATGAGTTTCGGATAGGCTACGGGTCATTTTCGGACTTAGAGTAGCAGTATTCGGCTAGTTTTCTAGTGTCTGGTGCAATGTGCTCCTCGATCACGAAGAGGAATCTAGGCTTGGGAGGAATTCCTTCATAGAGAACACGAGGAGCTGGTCACGAAAGCAAAGTAGTGGGGGGTTCACCTTTCGCGAACACGACCTTCCTCTCGCGAACGTATAGTGTTAGGGAGGGACCTGGGGGAGCTAGCCAGTTACTCTTCGCGAACATGTTCGTTGGATCGCAAATGCAAAGTTAGGGGGAATAAGCCTTCACGAACGCGAGGAGTGGCTCGTGAACGCGAAGGCCTTGGCCGCTGCTGCTTCGCGATCACGTCAGATCCTTCGCGAACGCGAAGAAGACCTAACGCCAATGATTAAAATAGTCCAAAAATCGGGATTTATCTGATTTCTCACCATTTTCAAGTTTGAGCTCGTCCTAGAGGCGATTTTGAAGAGGTTTTTCATCCCAACTTCATAGGTTAGTAGATTTTAACTTGTTTTCTTACATTTTCATAAACACCCATTAATTTTAACCTTTAATCTATGCTCTTTCATTGTAGAAATTAGGGATTTAGGTAGAAATTAAGGATTTTGAAAAATTTAGATTAGACCTCAAATTAAGGTCGAATTTCGAAACTAATCACATAACCGGGCTCGGGGGTGAATGGGTAATTGGGTTTTGGTCCGAATCTCAGATTTTGACCAAGCGGACCCGAGGTTGACTTTTTCCAATATCATTAAAGATCGAATCTTTTTCTCTCCTGTGTAGTTTCTAAAGCTTATTTTGAGTTGTTTGAACTATATTTGGTTAGATTTGATTGGTTTGGAGGCTAATTCTAGAGGAATAGCCGCGGTTGAGCATTAATTTGGTTGTAGTGTGAGGTAAGCGTTGTGGTTAACTTTGAATTGAGAGATTAGGTCTTGTTGGTCTATTTTCTATGTGTTTTATGTGTGGGGACAACGTATATATGAGGTGACGAGTACGTATGTATTGTCATTGGGTTAAATCATGCAGGTAAAAATTCTTTCTTTGTGTTGTATTGTTCCGTTAATTATGTTATGCAGGCTTAGGTTAGATTATTACTTCTTTAATTATTCATCTAGTATTTATGGTTTATTTTCTAAATCTAGAAGTACTGGCAGAGAGACATCTGAGATTTGCAATCATTTTCTCAAGTTTACTACTAAAGGAGATATATGTATGGCAAAATGCAATTATTAGTGATACATGGATATCACCACAAAATTTAACTTATATCGTTGTCACAGTACATTGGATTGATAAACAATGGAATCTACAAAAAAATTCTAAACTTTTTTCAAACACCAAATCATAAGGGTGAAACTATTGTTAAGGGAATTGAAGAATACTATCTTTAAGCATTTGAAGGTGCACATTGTAATATGTAATGCTCATATTTTGAGCTTGATTGTAAAAGATGGGTTAGATGAACAAATTGAGCCCATTTCTCGTGTAAAAATGCAGTTAAGTATCTTAGATTGTCCCCTTCAAGGTTTGATTCTTTCAAGTCATTTGTTGAGAAAGCTAAAATGGACACTCATGGTCTTGTGAGTCTTAATGTTAAAACTAGATGGAACTCGACACGTGCCATATTAGGTACGACTTTAAACTTTGAAAATGTCTTTACAAGAATGTATGTGGAAGACCATAAGCACCAAAAATATTGTCGAGAAATAAGTACAATAAGAGGAAATCCATCTGTAGATGGCAGGTAGAATGTGAAAGCTTTTTGTCAAGTTTATTAATATTTTTTACCAGCCAAATTTTGAAATTTTTAGGCAGTTTGTATGCTACATCCAACTATTTCTTCCATGAATTTTTTAATCTTCAAAATTCTATTATCAAGCATACTAAAAGTGATGATCTTATTTTGGTCGATATGGTAGCAAGGATGAAAAGTAAGCTTGAGAAATATTGGTGTAAATTTGAGAACATGAATATGCTGTGTTAGATCCCAAATACAAGATGAAGTATGTGAACTTCATTCTTACTGATGCAAATGGTTCTTTTTTGGGAATATTAAAATCTGAAGATGTGACAAGTGTTTTGAGTCGCTTATATAATCACTATAATGGTTCTTTCTTGGAGGATTCTAATGGCAATATTAGAGGTGACACTAGTATGATGAGTGAAACTGGTGATTTGTTGTCACAACCCGAATTTTCCAAAGTCGGGACCGTGATGGCGCCTAACATCGCACTTTCTAGGCAAGCCAACATTAGAGTTCTATTCACCTTTTTCCTTTACATTTTATAGTTAAAATTAACAGAACTAAATCAAGCAGAATTAAATGCAGAAGTACATAATAAACCGGCTATCTATATACTATTAATAATACCGAAGCTATTACCACCCAGAAACTGGTGTCACAATCCACGAACATACTACGATTTACTACAAGTACTGGTCTGAAAGAAATTACATCAATTTCGAAAGAAAAGAAAATAGGGAAAATAGAACATAGGAGGGGACGCCAGGGCCTGCGGACAACAGCAGGAGTACCTTGGGTCTCCTAGATGAAGTATCTGTGACCGACCTCTCGATCAGCCACTACCAGCTCCAAAATCTGCACGGAAACTGCAGAGTGCAGTATCAGTACAACCGACCCCATGTACTGGTAAGTGCCGAGCCTAACCTCGACGAGGTAGTGACAAGGCTACGGCGGGAATTTTACAATATAACCTGCATACAGTATATTATAAAGCAAAAAGGGAATACAGAACAAAATGGAACAGTAACTTGCAACACAAAATATATACGGAACCCAATTGTCTTGCCAGTACTCAGCTATAACCAATCCTTAAGAGAGTTACCAACATACAGAAATAAATTACAGCAGAAGAAGAATACATAATCAACAAAATAATGCGGCCCGCATCCCGATCCCACCATATAATAAGTATCAATATAAATATTCACCCTTATTTCTCCTATTGCAGCGTGCAACCCGATCCCACTAGTCCACCCTTGTTACTCCAGTTGCGGCGCGCAACCCTATCCCACCAGACAATCATATTTCACCCTTATTCCTCCTGTTGCGGCGTGCAACCCGATCCCACCATATTAGTACCAATCACACAATAAGAACAAGTATTCCACAATTCAGCTCAAAACCCTCCACAATGGTTATGCCTCAAACAAAAACAAATAGAAGGCTATACATTTATGAAACTTCACTCAATTACTACTACTCAGCGAGACCAACCAAAATTTATCATGATACACCGATAAACCAACTTAAACCAATAATATAACACAATGAAACTACGGAATAGTTACTACCTTCAATAAAGAAAACAACATTTAACAAGAAGTAATTAGACATGGAAGCACCAATAAGCACGTAGCAGTTAAGACAGGAAAACAATATATTAAGAACGGGGAAGGGAACATGCTAAACAGATAATTTGGCGGTGCATAGGTACTCGTCACCTCACCTATACGCCTGACACATGGATTTTCACATAGCAATTAAGTCGGGGATCCCTAATCCCTCAAGTCAAAGTTAGACACAACACTTACCTTAATCCAACGGCCAATTCAAAGCTCAATTACCGCTTTTCCTCTAGATTCCACCTTCAATCCACTCGTATCTAGTCATAATTAACTTAATAACATCAATTATAGCTAAAGAAATCAATTCCAATGCATAAGTGTAAGTTTCCCAACATTTTCCCCAAAAAGTCAAAAACCGACTCCGGGCCCGCTTGGACAAAACTCAAAGTTCGGACCAAAACCCGATTATCCATTCACCCCCGAGCCCGGATATACAATTTGTTATGGAATCCGACCTCAATTTGAGGTCTAAATCCCCAAATTTCAAAATTTCTATGTTCTACCAAAAAACACCCAATTCCACCATGAAAAACCCTAGATTCTATGATGAAATCTTGTAAAAAGATGCAAACGATTGAAAGAAATGAGATAAAAATCATTTACCTATGATTTGGGGAAGAAACTGCCTTTGGAAAATTGTCTCTTGAGGTTTAGGTTTTGAAAAATGGGAGAATGAATGAAAAATTCCGTCTAAGTCCAAACTTATCAGCTGCAGATGTCGCATTTACGACCTGAGCTTCGCATTTGGGCGAAGCTCGCAAATACGAGAAAAGTATCGCAAATGCGAACTTCTCACATTTCTGCTTCCATCACAAATGCGAAGTCCCATGTGATGACCCAAAAGGTCATCACTTGATTTAGAAATAAATTCTGTGTTCCGAGGCCCTAAAAACCTCTTTTTGCATCACCTCGATTTGCGTGCGCAGTCCGGGCGCCTAGCCGGAAAGCCATTATGTGAAAATCTGTGAAAAATGATAAAATTTGACTTTAAAATGAATTTAAGTTGTCTTTGGTCAACATTTTGGGTAAACGAGCCCGGACCCTTGATTTGACGGTCCCGCAGGGTCCGTAGGAAAATATGGGACTTGGGCGTATGCCCGGAATCGAATTCCGAGGTCCAGGCCCGACAAATGAATTTTTAAAGAAAATTATTTTCTGGAATATATATGAGGTTTTAGAAATGAAAAGGTTTGGAAGTTGATGATACCGGGCCCGTATTTTGGTTCCGGAGCCCGGTACAGGTCTTATATGTGATTTAAGTCGAGCCTGTAAAATTTGGTAAGAAACGGACTTGAATTGACGTGAATCGGACCCTCGGTTGTGAAATTTGGAACTTAAGTGTTCTTGAGATTTCTTCTTTGATTTTGATGTTAAATTCATTGTTAAAGGTATTAGTTTGGCGATTTGATCGCACAGATAAGTTCATATGATATTTTTGAGTTAGTCTACATGTTTGGTTTGGAGCCCCGAGGGCTCGGGTGAGTTTCGGGTAGATTCCGGTGTGTTTAGACTTTGGAAAACACTGTTGTTGCATCAGTTCTGGTGTAACCGCACCTACGAGTCAAGCACTGTAGGTGCGAGCTCGCAGGTGCGCATATAGGGTCGCAGGTGCGGTCCAGCCTTTCGCAGATGCGGACAAGCTTCCGCAGAAGCGGTTCCGCAGGAGCGGATCTCCTCTCGCAGATGCGACCCCAGCGGGCCTAATCATTTCGCAGAAGCGGTCAATTTTCCGCACGTGCGGCTGCGCAGGTGAGACCCAAGAACCACAGGTGCGAGAGTCGGGCAGTGGGGTGTTTTAAAATAAAACTTCAGCGATTTCTCTTTCAAATTTTCACAAAAATAGAAGGCCTAGGGCGATTTTCTCAAGAGATTTTCTTCCCAAATCATAAGTAAGTGTCCATTAACTGATTTCTTTCTACTCTCTAATGTTTTTCATCAACTTTTATCAATAATCCTAGGGTTTTAATGGTAGAAAATTGGGATTTGGGTAGAGTTAGGGCTTTTTGATTAATTGGAATTTAGACCTCGTTTTGGGGTCGAATTTCGAAACTTATTGTATATTTGGGCTCGTCGGTGAATGGGTGATCGGGGTTTGGTCCGAACCTCGAGTTTCGACCAAGCGGGCCCTGAGTCAATTTTTCACTTTTTGGGGAAGATGATGGAAAACCTATAATTTAGCCTTGGGATTGGATTATTTAGCATTTATTTATGTTGTTAAAATCATTTTAATTAGATACAAGTAATTCGGAGGCGAATTCTAAAGGAAAAGCGGTGTTTGAGGCGTGAGTTGACCGTGGATGTTTGAGGTAAGTGTTTGGTCTAACCTTAGCTTGAGGGATTGGGAGTTGTGTCCTATTTGCTACGAGTTACTTGTTGAGTAGGACGTATAGGCATGGTGACGAGTATCAATACGTTGGCGTCAAGCATGACCGTTAGTCTTAAATTTAATTTGTTGTGTTCTTAATAAATACTACGAATGCCTAAGTTGTTGATTCTCTGTGTTGAGCAAGGATTATGATTATTCTCGTGGAAATTACTTATGATTGAGTATTGGTGCTAGTTGAGGAAGTTAGATGTTGGAACAAGTTTGGTTATAGCTGATTTTCCCTTGCCGGGACGTATTTACTTATACTGTCGATTCCCTTGCCGGGATAGTGTTGTTTCTTTATTGATCCCTTGCCGGGACTCTCTTTGTGATTGGTGTTGAACTGTATATGTGGATCGGTTTGCAAGCCCCAACAATAATATAATTGGATCGGGTTGCACGCCGCAACAATATTATGTTTGGATCGGGTTGCACGCCGCAACAACAATATTACATTTGGATCGGGTTGCACGCCGCAACAGTGATAAATGATATGGATCGGGTTGCGCGCCGCAACAATGTTTTTATGATTTGGATCGGGTTACGCGCTGCAGCAGTAGATAATAAAAAGTGTTAATTGGTTGGTTACGATTTCTTTATTCTTGTGTTATGAATTCTAAATTGTATTTATGCTTTTCTCTTGAATTACTATTGATAAATGATATTCCCCCGTAGCATGTCCCACTCCCATCTTTAATTGTTTATTTCTTTTTTATTTTCCGCTGTATATAATATAACAACACAAGTTTAGTTGGTAGTCTGGTCCTAGCCTCGTCACTACTTCGCCGAGGTTAGGCTAGGCACTTACCAGCACATGGGGTAGGTTGTTCTGATACTACACTCTGCACTTTTTTGTGCAGATCCCAGTGCTGTAGATTTCGGACCGTAGTGAGATTTCTGCTCCGTGTTCATCAGGCGACCCGAGGTAGTCCTGCAGGCGTCCGCAAGACTTGGCGTCTCCCTCTATCTATTATTCCTATTTCTTTTATGTAATCCCAGAGACAATATTTTGTTATTTCTTTCAGACCTTTATCTGTAGTACTCATAGACAGTCTGTGAAGTTGTGACACCAATCTTGGGTAGATTGTTATGTAATGGTATTAGCAGTATTATTAAACTTGAAATTGAATCTTCCGCTTGTTAAATTTTGTTGATTATTAACTGTTGGCCTATAACTGTTAACGAATTTAAATGGAAACAAGGCAAATAATTCAGTTGATTGGCTTTCCTAGCTTTCACTAGTAGGCGCCATCACGACTCCCGAGGGTGGGAAATCCGGGTCGTGAGAAGTTGGTATCAGAGCTTTAGGTTACATAGGTCTCACAATTCACAGACAAGCTTAGTAGAGTTAAGGTATCGGTACGGAGACGTCTGTATTTAACCCCCAGAGGCTACAGAGTTAGGAAACACCTCACATCTGTTCTTTCCTGTCGTGCGGTTTGGTTTCTCAATGCTAATTGAATTTCTACTTTGTTTTTTCGCAGATGCCGAGAACACGCGCTTCCTCCTCCACCGATCAGTAACCCGAGCCCCCAGCAGCAGCTCCCATGAGGGGCAGAGAGCGAGGCCGAGGCCCTGCTAGAGGTCGAGGTAGGGGCAGAGCTCAGCCCTGAGCAGCAGCACCAGTGGCGGAGCCTCAGGTTGGATTTGACGAGGAGGTTCCGGCCCAGGCAATTCCGGTGGGCCCAGCTCAGATCCCAGAGGGGTTCATTGCTACCCCAGTACTTCAAGATGCTCTGGTCCGTCTAGTGGGCCTTAAGGAGAGTGTCACCAGGGCAGGCTTGCTTCCTGTAGCACCAGCCGTCTCTCAGGCTGGAGGAGGAGCCCAGACTCCTGCTACTCGCACTTCGGAGCAGATGGCTCCCCAGTTTCAGACTCCAGCAGCTCAGCCAGTTGGAGCAGTTCAGCCGGGTGTGGTAGCTCAGACCGGTGATGGAGCAGCTATGTCTGCCGATTTTTTGTGGAGATTGGACAGGTTCACCAAGCTTTTCACTGCCACTTTTAGCGGTGCATCTTTTGAGGATCCCCAGGATTATCTAGACAGCTGTCACGAGGTTCTCAGGAACATGGGGATAGTGGAGACCAATGGGGTCGACTTTGCTACTTTCCGCTTATCTGGATCCGCCAAGACTTGGTGGAGAGATTATTGTTTTGCTAGACCAGCCGGATCGCCAGCTTTGACTTGGGAGCAGTTTACTCAGCTATTCTTGGAGAAGTTTCTTCCCGTTACTCAGAGGGAGATCTACCAGAGACAGTTTGAGCGTCTCCAGTAGGGTTCCATGACTGTTACCCAGTATGAGATCGGGTTTATTGATTTGGCTCGTCATGCTCTACTTATACTTTCCACTGAGAGAGAGCGAGTGAGGAGGTTCATTGAGGGACTCATTCAGCCTATTCGACTTCAGATGGCTAAGGAGGCGGGGAGTGAGATTTCTTTCCAGGAGGCGGCCAATGTGACCAGGAGAGTTGAGATGGTTTTATCGCAGGGAGGTGGTCAGGGGTCTGATAAGAGGCCTCGTCATTCAGGCAGATTTAGTGGCGCCTCGTCTGGAGGCAGGGATTCGTATGGTAGAGGCCATCCTCCTAGGCCCTTTCAGTCAGCACTTCAGGTTTCTCACGGTGCTTCAGGTGGCCGTGGTGCTCATATGTAGTATTCTGATCAGCAGCCCTACAGTGCACCACTAGCTCCTACCAGTGCACCGCCGCTCCAGAGTTTTCGGGGTGGTCATTCAGGTCGCCAGGGTCAATCTCAGTTTCCTCAGCCGCAGCACTCAGGTGGATGCTATGAGTGCGGTGAGTATGGTCATATCCGGAGGGCTTGCCCGAGATTAGTGGGTGTTCAGTCGCAGCAGCAGGGTTCGCGTGCCACAGTTCAGGCACCAAGTGTTCCACAGCCCGCCCAGCCAGCTAGAGGTGGAGGTAGAGGTGCTAGAGGTGGAGGTAGAGGTGTTAGAAGTGGAGCTCAGACCGCTAGAGGTGGAGGCCAGCCAGTAGTAGTCCGTCCTAGAGATGTAGTCCAGGGTGGTGGGGCCCATCCCCGATTTTATGCTCTTCCAGCCAGGCCGGAGGCTGAGGCTTCCGATGCAGTTATCACAAGTACGGTTCTGGTTTGTAGTAGGGATGCTTCAGTGCTATTTGATCCAGGGTCTACGTACTCTTACGTGTCATCTTATTTGCACCATATCTGGTCACGCCCATCGATTCTCTGAGTGCTCCTGTTTATGTGTCCACCCCGGTGGGTGATTCTATTGTGGTAGATCATGTTCATCGTTCTTGCGTGGTTGTGATTGGGGGTCTTGAGACCCGAGTAGACTTATTACTGTTGGACATGGTTGATTTTGATGTCATACTAGGGATGGACTGGTTATCACCTTACCACGCGATCTTGGACTTTCATGCCAAGACTGTGACCTTAGCCTTGCCGGGTTCTCGTTTAGAGTGCAGAGGGACTCCTGGTCATTCTACCCGTAGTGTTATCTCACATATGAAGGCTCGGCGTATGGTCGAGAAGGGGTGTTTGGCCTATTTGGCGTATGTTCGTGATTCTAGTGCCGAGGTTCCCTCTATTGATTTTGTGCCCGTTGTTCGTGAGTTTCCTAAGGTATTTCCTTTATACGTGCCGGGTATACCACTTGATAGGGATATTGACTTCTGCATTGATTTGGCTCCGGGCACCCAACCCATTTCTATTCCGCCATATCGTATGGCCCCGCCTATGTTGAAAGAGTTGAAAGAGCAGTTGCAAGACTTGCTTGATAAGGGCTTCATTAGGCCCAGTGTCTCACCATGGGGTGCGCCGGTGTTATTTGTCAAGAAAAAGGACTGATTGATGAGAATGTGTATAGATTACCGGCAATTGAACAAGGTCACAATCAAGAATAAGTATCCACTGCCGAGGATTGATGATTTGTTCGACCAGCTTCAATGTGCCCAAGTGTTTTCTAAGATCGACTTGAGATCCGGCTACCATCAGTTGAGGATTAGGGCATCCGATGTCCCTAAGACAGTTTTCTGCACTCGGTACGGGCATTATGAGTTCTTGGTGATGTCATTCGAATTGACAAATGCCCCAGCAGCTTTCATGGATTTGATGAACCGAGTGTTCAGGCCTTACTTGGATTCGTTCGTGATAGTCTTCATTGATGATATTTTGATTTACTCCCGCAGCCGAGAGGAGCATGAGCAGCATCTGAGAGTGGTTCTTCATACTCTGAGAGATAGTCAGTTATATGCTAAGTTTTCGAAGTGTGAGTTCTAGTTGAATTCAGTTGCTTTCTTGGGTCATGTGGTTTCAGCAGAGGGTATTCGGGTAGATCCAAAGAAGATAGAGGCAGTCAAGAATTGGCCTCGACCCATATCAGCTACAGAGATTCGGAGTTTCTTGGGATTGGCAGGCTATTATCGTCGGATTGTGGAGGGGTTTTCATCTATAGCAACCCCGATGACCAGGTTGACCCAGAAGGGTGCCCAATTCAGGTGGTCGGATGAGTGTGAGGCGAGCTTCCAAAAGCTCAAGACAGCTTTGACTACGGCGCCGGTGTTGGTTTTTCCCACAGGTTCAGGCCCATATACAGTTTATTGTGATGCATCTCGTGTTGAGCTTGGTGCGGTGTTGATGCAGGATGGCAAGCTCATTGCCTATGCTTCACGGTAGTTGAAGATTCATGAGAAGAACTATCCAGTCCATGATTTGGAGTTAGCAGCCATTGTTCACGCGCTGAAGATTTGGAGGCATTATCTGTATGGCGTGGCATGTGAGGTGTTAATAGATCACAAGAGCTTGCAATACTTGTTCAAGCAAAAGGAGCTAAACTTGAGGCAGAGGAGGTGGTTGGAGCTGTTAAAATACTATGATGTCAACATCTTATATCACCCGGGAAAGGCCAATGTGGTGGCCGATGCTTTGAGTAGGAAGTCAACCAGTATGGGCAGTCTTGCTTATATTCCGCTCGGTGAGAGGCCGCTTGCTTTGGATGTTCAGGCTTTGGCCAATCAGTTCATGAGATTGGATGTTTCTGAGCCCAGCCGTGTGTTAGCTTGCACAGTCGCTCGTTCTTCTTTATTGGAGCACATCCGAGGTCGACAGTATGATGATCCCCATTTGTGTGTCCTTAGAGACACGGTACAGCACGGAGGTGCCAAGCAGGTTACATTAGGAGATGATGGAGTTTTGAGGATGCAGGGTCGTATTTGTGTGCCTAATGTGGATGGACTTCGGGAGTTGATTCTAGAGGAGGCCCATAGTTCCCGGTATTCTATTCATCCGGGCGCCGCCAAGATGTATCAGGATTTTCGGCAGCATTATTGGTGGACGAGAATGAAGAAGGACGTTGTTGCATATGTGGCTCGGTTTTTGAATTGTCAGCAGGTTAAGTACGAGCATCAGAGACCTGGTGGTCTGTTCCAGAAGATTGAGATTCCTGAGTGGAAGTGGGAGCGTATCACTATGGACTTCGTTGTTGGACTCACGCGGACCTAGAGGAAGTTTGATGCAGTGTGGGTTATTGTTGATAGGCTGACCAAGTCAGCACATTTCATTCCTGTGGCAATCTCCTATTCTTCCGAGAAGTTAGCTGAGATCTATATCCGGGAGATTGTTCGTCTTTATGGTGTGCCCGTGTCTATCATTTCGTATTGAGGTACGCAGTTTACCTCGCATTTTTGGAGAGCAGTTCAGCGTGAGTTGGGCACACGGGTTGAGTTGAGCACAACGTTTCATCGTCAGACGGACGGGCAGTCCGAGAGGACAATTCAGATTTTGGAGGATATGCTCCGAGCTTGTGTCATTGACTTTGGAGGCTCGTGGGATTAGTTTTTGCCTTTAGCGGAGTTTGCCTACAACAACAGCTACCAGTCGAGTATTCAGATGGATCCTTATGAGGCTTTGTATGGTAGGCGGTATCGGTCACCGGTTGGATAATTTGAGTCGGGAGAGGCTCGGTTGTTGGTTACAGATCTAGTACAGGATGCCTTGGACAAGGTCAGGATCATTTAGGATAGACTTCGCACAGCTCAGTCCAGGCAAAAGAGTTATGCCGACCGTAAGGTTCGTGATTTGGCATTCATGGTCGATGAGCGGGTATTGCTTCGGGTGTCGCCTATGAAGGGCGTGATGAGATTTGGGAAGAGGGGCAAGCTTAGCCCTAGGTTCATTGGCCCGTTTGAGATTCTTGATCGAGTGGGGGAGGTGTCCAATAGACTTGTGTTGCCGCCGAGCTTTTCAGCCGTGCATCTAGTGTTTCATGTGTCCATGCTTCGGAAGTATCACGGCGATCCATCCCACATGTTAGACTTCAGCACTGTCTAGTTGGACAAGGACTTGTCCTATGAGGAGGAGCTGGTAGCTATTCTAGACCGGCAGGTTCGTCAGCTGAGATCAAAGAGTTTTCCTTCTGTTCGTGTTCAGTGGAGAGGTCAGCCTGCTGAGGCGTCGACCTGGGAGTCCGAGTCCGATATGAGGAGCCGTTATCCCCATCTTTTCTCCGACTCAAGTACTTCCTTCTTATGTCCGTTCGAGGACGAACGGATATTTTAAAGGTGGAGGATGTGATGACCCAAAAGGTCATCACTTGTTTTAGAAATAAATTCTGTGTTCCGAGGCCCTAAAAACCTCTATCTGCATCACCTCGATTTGCGTGCACAGTCCGTGCGCATAGTCGGAAAGCCATTATGTGAAAATTTGTGAAAAATGTAAAATTTGCTTTTAAAATGAATTTAAGTTGACTTTGGTCAACATTTTGGGAAAACAGGTCCGGACCCGTGATTTGACGATCTCGAAGGGTCCGTAGGAAAATATGGGATTTGGGCGTATGCCCGGAATCGAATTCCGAGGTCCCAGGCCCGAGAAATGAATTTTTAAAGAAAATTATTTTCTGGAATATATATGAGGTTTTAGAAATGAAAAAGGTTTGGAAGTTGATGGTACCGGGCCCGTATTTTGGTTCCGGAGCCCGGTACAGGTCTTATATGTGATTTAAGTCGAGCCTGTAAAATTTGGTAAGAAACGGACTTGAAATGACGTGAATCGGACCCTCGGTTGTGAAATTTGGAACTTAAGTGTTCTTAAGATTTCTTCATTGATTTTGATGTTAAATTCGTTGTTAAAGGTGTTAGTTTGGAGATTTGATCGCACGGATAAGTTCATATGATGTTTTTGAGTTAGTATGCATGTTTGGTTTGGAGCCCCGAGGGCTCGGGTGAGTTTCGGGTAGGTTCCGGTGTGTTTAGACTTAGGAAAACACTGCTGTTGCATCAGTTCTGGTGTAACCGCACCTGCGAGTCAAGCACCGCAGGTGCGAGCTCGCAGGTGCGCATATAGGGTCGCAGGTGTGGTCCAGCCTCTCGCAAATGCGGACAAGCTTCCGCAGAAGCGGTTCCGCAGGAGCGAATCTCCTCTCGCAGATGCAGCCCCAGCGGGCCTAATCATTTCCGCAGAAGCGGTCAATTTTCCGCACGTGCGGCTGCGCAGGTGCGACCCAAGCACCGCAGGTGCGAGAGTCGGGCAGTGGGATGTTATAAAATAAAACTTCAGCAATATCTCTTTCAAATTTTCACAAAATAGAAGGCCTAGGGCGATTTTCTCAAGAGATCTTCTTCCCAAATCATAAGTAAGTGTCCATTAACTGATTTCTTTCAACTCTCTAATGTTTTTCATCAACTTTTATCAATAATCCTAGGGTTTTAATGGTAGAAAATTGGGGATTTGGGTAGAGTTAGGGCTTTTTGATTAATTGGGATTTAGACCTTGTTTTGGGGTCGAATTTCGAAACTTATTGCATATTTGGGCTCGTGGGTGAATGGGTGATCGGGGTTTGGTCCAAACCTCGAGTTTCGACCAAGCGGGCCCGGGGTCAATTTTTGACTTTTTGGGGAAGATGATGGAAAACCTATAATTTAGCGTTGGGATTGGATTATTTAGCATTTATTTATGTTGTTAAATTAATTTGAATTAGATACAAGTAATTCGAAGGCGAATTTTAAAGGAAAAGTGGTGTTTGAGGCGTGAGTTGGCCGAGGAAGTTTGAGGTAAGTGTTTGGTCTAACCTTAGCTTGAGGTATTGGGAGTTGTGTCCTATTTGCTACGTGTTACTTGTTGAGTACGACGTATAGGCATGGTAACGAGTATCTATACGTTGGCGTCAAGCATGACCGTGAGTCTTAAATTGAATTTGTTGTGTGCTTAATAAATACTACGAATGCCTAAGTTGTTGATTCTCTGTGTTGAGCAAGGATTATGATTATTCTCGTGGAAATTACTTATGATTGAGTATTGGTGCTAGTTGAGGAAGTTAGATGTTGGAACAAGTTTGGTTATAGCTGATTTTCCCTTGCCGGGACGTATTTACTTATACTGTCGATTCCTCTGCCGGGATAGTGTTGTTTCTTTATTGATCCATTGCCGGGAATCTCTTTGTGATTGGTGTTGAACTGTATATGTGGATCGGGTTGCACGCCGCAACAATAATATAATTGGATCGGGTTGCACGCCGCAACAATACTATATTTGGATCGGGTTGCACGCCGCAACAATATTATGTTTGGATCGAGTTGCACGCCGCAACAACAATATTATATTTGGATCGGGTTGCACGCCGCAACAGTGATAAATGATATGGATCGGGTTGCGCACCGCAACAGTGTTTTATTATTAAGATCGGGTTGCGCGCCGCAACAGTAGATAATAAAAAGTGTTTATTGGTAGGTTACGATTTCTTTATTCTTGTGCTGTGAATTCTAAATTGTCTTTATGATTTTCTCTTGAATTACTATTGATATATGATATTCCCCCGTAGCATGTCCCCCTCCCATCTTTAATTGTTTATTTTTGTTTTATTTTCCGCTGTATATAATATAACTGCACAGGTTTATTTGGTAGTCTGGTCCTAGCCTCGTCACTACTTCGCCGAGGTTAGGCTAGGCACTTACCAGCACATGGGGTCGGTTGTGCTGATACTACACTCTGCACTCTTTTGTGCAGATCCCAGTGCTGTAGATTTCGAACCGCAGAGAGATTTCTGCTCCTTGTTCATCAGGCGACCCGACGTAGTCCTGCAGGCGTCCGCAGGCCTTGGCGTCTCCCTCTATCTATTATTCCTGTTTCTTTTATTTAATCCCAGAGACAGTATTTTGTTATTTCTTTCAGACCTTTATTTTTAGTAATCTTAGACAGTCTGTGAAGTTGTGACACCAATCTTTGGTAGATTGTTATGGAATGGTATTAGCAGTATTATTAAACTTGAAATTGAATCTTCTGCTTGTTAAATTTTGTTGATTATTAACTGTTGGCCTATAACTGTTAACGAATTTAGAAATGGAAACAAGGCAAATACTTCAGTTGATTGGCTTGCCTAGCTTTCACTAGTAGGCGCCATCACGACTCCCGAGGATGAAAAATCCGGGTCGTGACATCCCAATCGCAAATGCGAACCAGGACTTCCGCAAATGCGGCCAACTCTTCGCAAATGCGAACTACCCAGTCCCCTCCTCTGCTTCGTAAATGCGAACATTTTTCGCAAATGCAAGGCTTGCATTTGCGAGCCAGACCTCGCAATTGCGATGTCTGCAGACCTGAAGCATACCAGCAATTTTTCTTAAGTCAAAATCACTCTGTAGCCTATCCAAAACTCATCCGAGCCCTCCGGGCTCCAAACCAAACATGCACACAAGTGTTTAAAAGATCATACGGACTTGCTCGTGCGATCAAATCGCCGAAATAACACCTAGAACTACGAATTTAGCACCATATTGAATGAAATTTTCAAGAAAGTTTCAAAACATCTATTTTCTCAACCAAAGGTCCGAATCATGTCAAATCAGTTCCGTTTCTCACCAAATTTTATAGATAAGGTATAAATATCATAACACACCTGTACTGGGCTCCGGAACCAAAACACGGGACCGATACCCACGAGATCACATATTAACCAAATTCTTAAAACCATTATAATAGTCTTACAATTTTCATCAAAAATTTATTTCGCGGGCTAGGGACCTCGGGATTCAATTCCGGGCATACGCCCAGATCTCATATTTTATTACGGACCAACCGGGACCGTCAGAACATGGGTCCGGATCCGCTTACCCAAAACGTTGACCGAAGTCAACAACAATCTACTTTTTAGGCCAAAAATTATTATTTCTTCAATTTTTCATATAAAAGCTTGGTAGATACACACCCGTACTGTGCATGCAAATCGAGGAGGAATAAAATACGGTTTTGAAGACCTCGGAACACAGAATCAAGTTCTAAAACATAAGATGACCCTTTTGTTTATCACATTTGTTGCAATCTAAGTGGAAGAAACACTTGGAAGTTGAGGGAAATATTGAAAAAAAAATTGATCTTGATATATACTTGATGGATGATGTGGTGAATACAAAGCATTTTAATATCTTGGGTTGGTGGAGAACTTCATTTATATAATTGTTTCAAAGATTTGCAAGGGATGTTCTTTCTATTCCTATT
>NW_017673459.1:83147-88638 GCF_001879085.1 Nicotiana attenuata
CACATTGAACTATCCATGTGGCTTCAATCATTTTCAACACCTTCTTTGGCAGTAAGAATATTTGTGCCAGTATGATTGTACTCCAAAGATCACTGATTTTATCAGTTGTAGTCCTCTTGAGTATGATAGAAGCTTTGATGTCCAACAGTTTATCCTTGCAGTAATCTTTTCTACCAGTGGCCAACATTGGTTAATTGACAGCTTCCTTGATGCTAGTGGCACTCCCTAGTATTTTAATTGCAATGTTCCCTCATTGTATCCTATCTCCTGCAAGATATCCTCCTTCAGATTTGCAGAAATGCCAGCAAGTTAGATGGAACTCTTGTCTGCATTTGCTTGTAGTCCTGAGGTTTTTGAGAAATTCATAAAAGCCTGTTGGGGCAGCCTAATAGAAGGAAGGTCTGCCATACAAAACATCATCAGATCATCAGCAACACACACATGAATCACTCCCAACTTTTTTCATCTAGGTGGAAGTGGAACTCCTTGTTCAAAACCAGCTAGTTAAATTCCCTCTGTAAATATTCCATGGCAAGCACAAACAGATAAGGTGACATAAGGTCACCTTGCTTTATTCCTCTTTGTCCTTTGAAGGGTTTAGTGAGCCCCCCATTTAGTGTTAAGGAATAAGTGACAGCTGTTATATACTCCATTATCCACTCAATGAACTTATGTGGGAATCCCAGTTCAATCAGCATCCTTTTTCAGAAAATACCAATCCAAAGTATCATATGCCTTCCTAAGGTCGACCTTAAGGACACACCTTGCAGAGATCCCTTTCCTGTTATAGCCTTTGAATAATTCATGAGTGAACAAAATATTGTCAATGGTGCTTCTACCTTTAATGAAAGCTGATTGTGAACCTCCTACCAGATGTCCTATCACTTTCTTTAATTTTCTAATGAGGACTTTAGTGATGATTTTGTATAAAGTTGTGCAGCATGCAATAGGCCTAAATTCCTTAACCTGAGTGGGGTTTGTGACTTTTGGGATCAGAGTGATAGCAGTACTATTTATAGCCTTATGCATATTTCCTGTTTGAAAGAAGGCTAGTACATCAGTAAGCACATCATCTTTTACCTCCTCCCATTGCTGAGTTATGAATTCAATTGGAAATACATCAACTCCTGGTGCTTTGTCATTTGGCATGCTTTTAATAGCATGAATTATTTCCTCTGTTGTGACATCTTTGATCAGCTCCAGTTGTTGTTGTCTGGTTAGGCAGGGCCCTTTCTTAATCACCTCAGAATTTGGATAGGGGAGAACATGTGATGATTCTCCTATCAGCTTCTTGAAGAAAGAAAGAAATTGATCTTCTACTTGCTTTGGTTGTGTGATTCTGATTCCTGCATCATTATGAATAGAAAGAATTGTGTTAGCATTTGTGCGCATCTTCCACTGAGCATGGAAGTATTTTGTATTGGGATCTCCATATTGTATCCATGTAGCTCGTGATTTTTGCTTTAAGACTTGTTCCTCTATATTACTCCACTTTTCTACTTTCATTAAAGCTTCTTTCTCCCGTTCTATATAGCTTTGGAATAATAGTTGAATGGAAATATGGTATTGTGCTAGTTCCAATTTCTGTTTGGCTTGATTAAGCTTTTGTTGGTAAGAGGCCATATAAGCATTTAATTCCCTCAGAGCCTTCTTTAGCCTCTTAAGTTTCTGCCATGTTCTGGATAACCCTACATCTCCATAATCCTGTGCCCACACTTCTTTCATAATCCTTGCAAAATCTGGGTGGTGAACTACTGTTTGATATAGCTTGAAAGGTCTAGGATGCAAGTATTGTTGTGGAGCTACAAAGTTGCATTTCAGCAATATAGGTGAGTAGTTTGAAACTCCAGAATTCAGATACTCTGCTTTAATATGGCCATAGTTCATCAGCCAATTATAATTCCCAAATGCCCAGTCTATCTTGTTGTAAACTCTTGTATTGTCATCTCTTTTATTACACCAAGTGTAGTACCAACCTGTGCTACTCAGAGGAATAAATTGCAATTGATCTAATAGGTCCCTGAAGCCCTGGATAGATTTGTGTTATGGGGGCTCCAATCCTATCATCAGTATGAAGCACATTGTTAAAGTCTCCATATACCAGCCATTCAGTTGTAATATTAGCTCCTATAGAAGCAAGCTTATCCCCTAACTATTGTCTCTACATCAGATCATTATTTGCATAAATCATAGTGAGTAATAATCTTTTTTGACTATTTGGGTCTTCCACTTCACAATGGATGAATTGAGCATGTGTTTCTAATATTTGAAGCTTTATATGAGATTTCCACAGTAGCAAAATACGACCATTATAAGCATGGTCATAGTTGTAATGAGCGTGCCAATCCTTAGCTATCTTCTGTGTAATCCTCCTAGCTTTATTCACTTTTACTCTTGTCTAAACTATCCCCATAACATCTACTTTATAATGCTTTAGAAAGAGAGTCATATCCTTCTGTTTAAAGGGCCTATTAAGCCCTCTTATGTTCCAGGTACTTATAATCATGGAGGTTTGGGGTGGTCAAAACCATCCTGCCCTGTATCAGATGATGTATATCCTTGAGTCAGAACCTCAAATCTATTGGTAATTCCAACGTGGCTGGTGGAACAGCTAGCTGTAGCTTGTGCCTGCTCTTCCAGTCCTCCATCAGCAACTCTTTTTCCTTGGATTTTAGACCCTTCTTTTCTTATTGGTGCTATTAATGCTGGGAATTCATTCTCATCCAAAGTGGCCTTTATCCCTTATGGTTCACTGACAGTTTCCTTTACTACAGAAGTATTTGGATCATTGGTAGTTCTACTCTTTTCTTTTGCCATCCATTTAGTCACCACACTCCTCCTCCTTCTACCTTTCCTGTTCTTTCTTTTTTGCTCTGCAAAACCATAAGTTTCCTCTCGGGTCTTCCTCTGTCTGCATTCTTTAGTAGTGTGCCCAAATTTAGCACAATCAGTAGAATATTTTGGTTTCAAATCATACTCTATACTCTGTTGGATAATCCCTACTGGAGTATGAACTTCAAGAGCATTTGGCAGGGAATGAGAAATATCTACCTCTACTAGAACTCTAGCATATGATATACGATCCATCTCAGCTGTAAACAAGTCAGTGTACATAGGTTTACCCACTACACAACCCAACTTACTCAGAACTTCAGTAGACCAGTAGCCAACAGGTAAGCTAGGAAATCTCACCCATAATGGGATTGCAGTTAGGCATTCAGGATCAAACACAAAGTCAATCAACCAATTCTTCAAGATAAAAGGCTTATTATGGAATGTATAAGGACCAAATTGCAGGACTCGATCCCTATCATCCACCGAGTTGAACCTGAATATGTAATAGCTATCGTCATGATATAGAATTTTGGGCTTGTTAACAATGTTCCAAACATTGTCCATATAAATCTCCATGGATTTGAAGTAAGGATTATCTCCCAGAACATACCCAATAAGAGAATTAGCCCAATATTCTATTTTGTTCCTTAATGTCCTCCTTGATAATTGTAACTACAAATGTATCCCCATGCATATCTGGAGGTATGTAGGTATGGGCCTTACCCATTTGTGGGCTTCGATTCCTCTGGTAGGGTTTCTCCTCCATTGGTTGGTGTTCCTGGTCCACCATTACTGGCCTTTGTGATTCATCCGAAATTGGTGTTGTGGACTTAGCTAGATCAGAGAATTGAAGCCGACATGGAACCTCTAACCGCGTTCTTCTCACAGCCCTTTTCCCAGCTGGATTGAGTTGATTTTCACTCTTCTCTCTGGTTCCTCGCATATGGTTTGAAATTGTATTGGTAAGAAGCTTCCAAAAGTGAGTGGTCTTGCTTGTGATTGTATTGCATTCGTCGGTGTTGATGTAATCTCTGGTGAAGGTAAGGTACTGGTGGCCGGATTTTTCATACTTCTTGTACATATTAGCAAAACTCGCTTAATATGCGCCGAGAGGAAAACATCGATCCCCTTATAACCACCAATTGTCTAGGTATTTATATGCTACATTAAAGAAGCCCCAACGTATATATTAGCAGAAGATACATCCCAACTTTTCTTTGCTCATGTTGTCAATTATTGGGGCCTACCTAAAGACATCATTGGTGATCGTGACTCTTGCTTTACTAGAAACCCTTGGACTCTCGCGAGTCCAAGTTGAATCACAGTTCAAGTTTTCATCCNGCTTGTAGTCCTGAGGTTTTTGAGAAATTCTATAAAAAGCCTGTTGGGGCAGCCTAATAGAAGGAAGGTCTGCCATACAAAACATCATCAGATCATCAACAACACACACATGAATGACTCCCAACTTTTTGCATCTAAGGTGGAAGTGGAACTCCTTGTTCAAAGCCAGCTGGTTAAATTCCCTCTGTAAATATTCCATGGCAAGCACAAACAGATAAGGTGACATCGGGTCACCTCGCTTTATTCCTCTTTGTCCTTTGAAGGGTTTAGTGAGCCCCCCATTTAGTGTTAAGGAATAAGTGACAGTTTCTATATACTCCATTATCCACTCAATGAACTTATGTGGGAATCCCAGTTCAATCAGCATCCTTTTTCAGAAAATACCAATCCAAAGTATCATATGCCTTCCTAAGGTCGACCTTAAGGACACACCTTGCAGAGATCCCTTTCCTGTTATTGGGTAGGGTTTCTCCTCCATTGGTTGGTGTTCCTGGTCCACCATTACTGGCCTTTGTGATTCATCCGAAATTGGTGTTGTGGACTTAGCTAGATCAGAGAATTGAAGCCAACATGGAACCTCTAACCCCGTTCTTCTCACAGCCCTTTTCCCAACTGGATTGAGTTGATTTTCACTCTTCTCTTTGGTTCCTCGCGTATGGTTTGAAATTGTATTGGTAAGAAGCTTCCAAAAGTGAATGGTCTTGCTTGTGATTGTATTGCATTCATCGGTGTTGATGTAATCTCTGGTGAAGGTAAGGTACTGGTGGCCGGATTTTTCATACTTCTTGTACATATTAGCAAAACTTGCTTAATATGCGCCGAGAGGAAAACATCGACCCCCTTATAACCACCAATTGTCTAGGTATTTATATGCTACATTAAAGAAGCCCCAACGTATATATTAGCAGAAGATACATCCCAACTTTTCTTTGCTCATGTTGTCAATTATTGGGGCCTACCTAAAGACATCATTGGTGATCGTGACTCTTGCTTTACTAGAAACCCTTGGGCTCTTGCGAGTCCAAGTTGAATCACAGTTCAAGTTTTCATCCGCAATATGATGGCCAAACGGAGCGATTAAATGGCATGCTAGAGGAATACCTTCGCCGATTTTTTATTGGTTCACAAAAGAATTGGGTGAAGCTTCTGGATGCTGCTCAATTGTGTTTCAATTCAGAAAAGAGCTCTAGTACAAACAAAAGCGCTTTGAAATTGTTACCGCGCAGCAATCGCTACTACCACAGACTGTGAATTCCCTAAATGTGCCGAAATCTTTTCCAGCAACTACTTTCTCAAAAGAATGGAAGAAAAATTC
>NW_017673459.1:91508-94252 GCF_001879085.1 Nicotiana attenuata
TATACGTCTTAAACCAGTACCTTGTTGTTTGTCCAAGTGAAATGCCATCCTTAGTTCTAAGACGGGGTAAGCTGTAGAGACTCAATCACATCTTTGAATCCCTGAGTTTCAGTAGTAGTTACAGGGGACCCCATTCTATCCTCATAGGATAGCACATTGTTAAAATCTCCACTATGTAGCCATGTCTCCTGTGCCTGCATATTTATCTGTTTAAGGTCCCTCCATAGAGTCTCCCTTTGATTGCAACCATTCTGAGCATAAATGATACTGAGATATGTTGTAATTTGAGTGCTGGTATCATCCACTAGGCAATGGATAAATTGATCTATAGTGTGGATAATCTGTAGTTGTATGTGTGCTCTCCACATTATCCAAATTCTACCATTCACAGCATAAGGATAATTGCAGTAAATATTCCACCCCTGGGCAATCTTTTTTTGTATTTTCTTAGCCTTATGTTCTTTAACTCTGGTTTCAATACACTCCATTACATCTACCTTAGTTTTAGCCAGAAAGGTTTTAAACTCTTTCTATTTATGGGCCTGATTCAGGACCCTAATGTTCCAGGTGACAGTGATCATAGAGAATTGGAAATTGAAGGGCATGATGGACCTGGGTCATTCTGTTGTCCTCTTCTCCCATCATCCTTTATCTCAGCAGCAGCCTTCCCTTTATCATTGCAATCTTCATTTACATATTGCAGCATATGTTATCCTGTATGATAATCCCATCTTTTGTCTGACATGGCATAGAAACATTCTGCTGAACAGGCTCTATATTCACTCTACCCAACTCAGTGCATTCAATCTCATGAGTAGGGTCTGCTTGTAGGACTACCTTCCTTTGTGGTTCTGGTTCTGTTTCAGCATTTACTTCTGGCTTCTTCACCAGCCATGTTTGCTTGACAGTCCTAGTTGGCTTCTTTGCTTTTTTCCTCTGTCTTCTTGGCCTTTCCCTTTCCTTGTTATCCACCTCCTCATTACACTTTGTTTTGTGCCAACAGTTAATGGAATCATGACCAAATTTCAGAAAATCATTGCAAAATACAGGTCTCCAATCATAGTCAATAGTCTACACCACTGGGCCAAAAGGTGATTCTATTTCTATTTGGTCTGGAAGAGGATATGCAGCATCTACCTCCACAAGGACTCTAGCATAGAATATCTTCTCATTATGAGCAGTGAATTTATCAGTGTATAGGGGCTTGCCTACCATACTGGCCATTTTACTTAGAGCCTTAGTCGACCCCAAATTGACACTGTGCTTAGAATGTCTCTGTTGAATGAGAAATCAATTTCCCATAGCCTTAGCACCATTGGTTTGTTCCTGTATGTGTATGGTCCTGACTGAAGAACTTGGTCCCTATCAGCTATGGTGTGAAATTTGAAAATACAATATTCCTAAGAATGAATCAGAATCTGAGGTTCAGTAACGAAATTCCACACATTCATAACAATGTTCTCCATAGTTTTTTCATAAGGATTTTCCCCTATTATGTACCCAATTAGAGAGGTTTTCCATTAATCTGCCTGAGATTGTAGATCCTCCTCGCTCAGTTTAACAATTCTCTTACCATATCTATCAATTGGAGGAACAAAAGATAAGGGTTTACCCATTTGTGAGTTGCGATTCCCTCGTACCATGTCAGCTGCTGTGGGAGTTGGCTTCTCTGATCCACTTGTTTCAGAGTACTGTAATCGCCGAATTGCCTTTATCATTGTTCCTTCTGCTTTAACAGGTTGATATTGCACGTCTCCTTCAAAACTGCTTGTTTCATGAGCTTCCTCAATCGATTGGTATTTCTATGGTAGAAAACATCCAAATGTGAGTGGTGGTAATTCCTTTTGTACACCATTTGCTGGAGTAATGTCACGACCCGGATTCCCCACCCTCGGGAGTCGTGATGGCGCCTACTAATGGGAGTTAGGCAAGCCAAATTTAATTAATTTTTCATAAATAACATAATTTCTTTTAACAATTATCGGCAATAATACAAAAGCAACAAAATTAAATAATAAGCGGAAGTCTCAATATTATAGAAAACTTAATAGAAATGCGAAAAATTTCAATAAAGGCCTCTACCCAAGACTGGTGTCACAATACTCACGAACTGCTAATAATACTAAATACAAACGTCTGAAAAAGAGAACACAAACTGTTTATCTCGAATACAATGAGATAACAGACAAAATAAGGGATAGAGGATACACCGGGCCTGCGGACGCCTGCAAGGCTACCTCGGGTCTCGCTGGACTGAAAGCCTACTCCCACACTATTGCTGCTGCTGTCCGAAACCTGGATCTCTGCAAAATAGCACAGAGTATAGTATCAGCACAACCGACCCCATGTGCTGGTAAGTCTCTAGCCTAACCCCGGCGAAGTAGTGACGAGGCTAGACTGGACTACCATATAAACCTGTACAGTTATATATATATATATATATATATATATATATATATATATGGCGAAATTGAAATACAAGACTAGTAAACAATAAGGAGGGGAAGCATGTGGGGAGAAACAGTTTCAAGTAAAAGTTGCCTAGTAACGAAGGAAAAGCACAATTCATACAATAATATGGAACAGAGATCAACAAGTGCACGGCATCACCTTCGTGCTTTTACTCTCATCCTCACCAAGCAATAGTATAACAAAACGTGCACGGCATCACCCTTCGTGCTTTTACTCTCATTCCTCACATATAATCAATAGAATCGGCATGGAATGGCACATCGTGCGGCACG
>NW_017673459.1:94768-105568 GCF_001879085.1 Nicotiana attenuata
TAGAAAACCTCTTATCAACTAAGGTCTTATTCCAACACTTTCATATACTGCCAACGATAAATGAAACACGCAATAAACCCTAATCCATTTCTCAGATCAATCATTCATGAAGCGACTTCCCTTTTGACTAATACCACAGCAAATTCCGAGCTGAACCTCGATTTTATCCCCCCAACAAGCTGAAATCAAATCCATTCGTGTTCATTAATGACCCCAATGATCACCTCGAACCCAACACACTGTCACACCTCCTTTTTACCTACACCCCCGGAAGAGGTATAATAAAGGGAGTTTTTTCCAATTTAAGTGACAATCGTAACGGGATTATTTATTTAAAATTCAGAGTCGCCACTTGGGATAATTAATGGTGTCCCAAGTCACCTGTTTAGAATTCCGAATCGAGGAAGGATTTGACTCTGTTTATGTCTGCGAACACAGAAATCCAGGTAAGTAATTCTATTAACCCGGGAGAAGGTGTTAGGCATTCCCGAGTTCCGTGGTTCTAGCACGGTCGCTTTGATCATACTTGGCTTATTAAATTATCTAATTACTTATTTTAGAACCTATGTGCATTTGCCTCTTTTAGTTAGGAAATTATCTTGAAACGGGTCGCGCGCACGTGTACCCATTTGTTTGGAGCATCAAAAATCATGTCACGCGAACGTGTCCACAATTAATAACGCTTCATTATTATTAAGAAAGTTTGGTCAAAGTTGCGCGAACGCATACTTCGGTTTTGTTTTTAGAAATCGTAATCATGTCACGCGAACGTGTCCACAACCACGATAGTATATTAGACGTGCCTAAAGCAAACTACGAGGATAATAAATCATGTACTAAACTTCTTTGAGATTACCGAGAAAGGCATGTGATTATAGAGTATCTTTACTAAATTTCAAACTCAATTTCCGTCATATTTTCAAAGCCAACTCCGACCAATTTATTTCCTTATCTAGCTTACATGAGTTCAACACCAATTAAAAGCTTTTCTAAATCAATTCAATAAAAGTTTCTAGTCAATTCCCAACAACCATCTTGCTACTTTGATGTATTAAATTAGTAACAATCAAAGATAAGTAAACATACATATTCATCATATTACATATAAAATACTGACACTAAACAGGAAAGACATAAAAAGCAAACAAACTCAAGAGTAAACATACACATTCATCATAAAAGGAAAACTACATACTGAAAAAGTCATGCGCATACTATTGTGTGAACTAAAAATGACCAGAACTTTATTTGATATCAAAAATACACAACGATGATCATTACAAATTAACTAAGAGCAATGTTTTAGAAACGGACCTCAAACAGAGCTTTGCCAACAAAACGCAGATGCCGGATGAATCTCGAAATGACACCTCGACATGGGCGGCAACCAAACTCGACTGAACCTAAGCTGGAATGGAAGGCTCGAACTCAACCCTTTCCCATCTCTGCTCAAGAATTTCGCTGACTCCTCACCGCCAATAAGGGCTTTAAACAAGACGTTGCTATTGTAGATTTTTTAGATGGGTCATAGATATTGGAGGTGGAATCAAAACTTTGCAGCAAATACTACTTCGGTTTGAGCGATGAGAAATACGCTGAAAACAGTGGCTTTTGTGAATGTTAATACACGATTCTGTTTTTAGTTAAGCATTAGCCATGGAAATTGGCTGCTTTGAAGAGGATGAGTCGATTGGGTTCGGGGGGGGGGGGTTTCTTTGTACTGCGGCGGATTTAGTCTCTCCTTCTTGCTAATTTTCAGCATTTTTTTATAGGTAAAGTTTGTGTATTTTGTCAATTAGTCCCTAGATCTTTTTGTGTTAAGTCCTTAGGGTCTTTTTTTATTTATTTTTGTTCCAAAGAAGAGTCTAGAAGGGTCCCTAGGCTTAATGGACTAATCCGAATTAGGCCAAGAATTGGGCTCTAAAACTCTTAAAATTGTGATCCAACACCTTAATTGACTCCTTTTAAAATAAGATAAAAATACTACACAATGCAAAATCTAACATGAAACTATTATATATTTTTTATATTTTCAAGATTATGTAAAGATAAAAATAAGGTACTATTTTTGTATAATTCTTATTTAAATTTATGAAAGATACGTAAGCTAAAATATTTTTTGTAATTTTTCATTTTTATGAGGAAAATAAAAGAAAGAAGTCAAAAATGGCTGAAATAACTATATTAGGCCTACATTAAATATTTACATGCTAAAATATAAAAAATCTTGGGGAGGGTCAAAAATCACATGTCTACACTAGGTTCTACCCAACATACCCAAATTTCCCCATTAAAATCTTTGATTTAAAATTGAAATTATGTTAAAAGATGTTAAGAAATGAAGAAAATGAGTTAGAAGTCGCTTACCAATCGTTTTGAAGAAGAAGAATCGTTGGGAAAATCGCCTCTTATGTTATTTTGGGTTTTTGAAAAGTGAAAAATAACTGAAATTCCCGTTTATTTATACCCTTCGGAAGTCCCCTGCGCGGACCGCGCAAAAAGACCGCGGCCACGCTGACCTACTTGAAGACCTGCTGATCTCTGAAGTTCCCTGCGCGGACCGCGCAAAGACGACCGCGGCCGCGCAGCACCCACCGCGGACCGCGCAAAGGCGACCGTGGCCACACAGCACCAACCGCAGACCGTGCAAAGGCGCCATGGCCGCGCCGGCCCCTCCGCGACCGCACGCGATTTCTCGCGGACCGCGCTGGAGGGTTCAGAGTCTGCAACATCTAAACCTGCAACATCTGGTATTTTAATCATCTGGCATCCCGGAACCTACTCGAAACTCACCCGAGCCCTCGGGGCTCCAAACCAAACATACACACAACCCCAAAACATCCTACGGCCTTATCCGTGCCATCAAATCGCCAAAATAACATCATATAGCTCAAATCAAGCCTCAAAGCTCATGATTTCTTCCAAATTTTTGATAAAACATCAACTTTCCATTTTATGTCCGAAACAAGTCAAACGACGTCCGTTTTCAACCAAACTTTACAGAAAGTGCTTAAATCATATATATGACTTGTACCGGGCGCCAGAACCAAAATACGGGCCCGATATCATAGTCTTCTAATCAAATTTCATTTCCTATTTCCTTAATCATTTTCAGAAAACAATTTAACACAAGAATTCATTTCTCGGGCTTGGGACCTCGGAATTTAATTCTGGGCATACGCCCAAGTTCCATATTTTCCTACGGACCCTCCGGGACCGTCAAATCATGGGTCCGGGTCCGTTTACCTAAAATTTTGACTGAAGTCAAATTTATTCATTTTAATATCAAAATTTAGCATTTTTCTCATAGAATTCATATTTAAGCTTTCCGGCTACGCGCCCGGACTGCGCACGCAAATTGAGGCAACCCTAAATGAGGTTTTCAAGGCCTCGGAAGTACAAAATTAGTAAGGAAACAAGTGATGGTTCTTTGGGTCGTCACATTCTCCACCTCTAAAACAACCGTTCGTCCTCGAACGGACAAAGAAAGAAGTACCTGAGTCGGGAAAAAGATGAGGATAGCGACTCCGCATATCAGACTCGGACTCCCAGGTCGATGCCGCAGGACGCTAACCTCTCCACTGCACACGAACAGAAGGAAGCTCTTGGATCTCAACTGACGAACCTGCCGGTCTAGAATAGCTACCGGCTCCTCCTCATAAGATAAGTCCTTATCCAACTGGACAGCGCTGAAATCTAACACGTGGACTGGATCGCCGTGATACCTCCGAAACATGGATACATGAAAAACTGGATGCACGGCTGATAAGCTAGGCGGCAATGCAAGTCTATAAGCCACCCCTCCCACTCGATCAAGAATCTCAAACGGACCAATGAACCTAGGGCTAAGCTTGCCCTTCTTCCCAAATCTCATCACGCCCTTCATAGGCGACACTCGGAGCAATACCCGCTCACCAACCATGAAAGCTACATCTCGAACCTTACGATCTGCGTAGCTCTTTTGCCTGGACTGAGCTGTACGAAGCCTATCCTAAATGATCCTGACCTTGTCCAAGGCCTCCTGAACCAAATCCGTACCCAACAACCGAGCCTCTCCCGGCTCAAACCATCCAACCGGAGATCGACACCGTCTACCATATAAAGCATCATAAGGAGCCATCTGGATACCCGACTGGTAGCTGTTGTTGTAGGCAAACTCTGCTAAAGGCAAGAACTGATCCCATGACCCTCCAAAGTCAATAACACAAGCTCGGAGCATACCCTCCAATATCTGAATAGTTCGCTCGGACTGTCCATCCATCTGAGGATGAAATGCTGTACTCAACTCAACTTGGGTGCCTAACTCTCGCTGAACTGCTCTCCAGAAACGCAAGGTAAACTGCGTGCCTCGATCCGAAATGATATATACCGGCACACCATGAAGGTGAACAATCTCCCGGATATAGATCTCAGCTAACCTCTCGGATGAATAGGAGACTGCCACAGGAATGAAATGTGCTAACTTGGTCAGCCTATCAACAATGACCCAAACTACATCGAACTTCTTCCGGGTCAACGGAAGTCCAGTAACGAAGTCCATAGTGATCCTCTCCCACTTCCACCCGGGAAGCTCAATCCTCTTAAATAAACCCTCCGGCCTCTGATGCTCATACTTAACTTGCTGACAATTCAAACACCGCGCCACATATGCCACAATATCCTTCTTCATTCCACGCCACCAATAATGCTGCCGCAAATTCTGATACATCTTCGCGGCGCCCGGATGAATAGAATACCGGGAACTATGGGCCTCCTCTAAGATCAACTCCCGAAGTCCATCCACATTGGGCACACAAACTCGCCCCTGCAATCTCAAGACTCCATCAGCATCCAAAGTAACCTGCTTGGCACCTCCTCGCTGCACCGTGTCTCTAAGGACACACAAATGGGGATCATCAAACTGCCGATCATGGATACGCTCCAATAATGAAGAACGAGCGACCGTGCAAGCTAATACTTGGCTAGGCTCAGAAATATCCAACCTCACAAATCAATTGGCCAAAGCCTAAACATCCAAAGCAAGCGGCCTCTGACTGACCGGAATATAAGCAAGACTGCCCATACTAACTGACTTCCTACTCAAAGCATCGGCCACCACATTGGCCTTCACCAGATGATATAAAATGGTGACATCATAATCCTTCAACAACTCCAACTCCAACCACCTCCTCTGCCTCAAATTCAACTCCTTTTGCTTGAACAAGTACTGAAGACTCTTGTGGTCAGTGAACACCTCACATGCCACGCCATACAAATAGTGCCTCCAAATCTTCAATGCGTGAACAATGGCTGCCAACTCCAAATCATGCACTGGATAGTTCTTCTCGTGAATCTTCAACTGCCTCGAAGCATAGGCAATGACCTTGCCATCCTGCATCAACACTGCACCAAGCCCAACACGGGAAGCATCATAATAGACTGTATAAGGCACCTGTGGGCAAAACTAACATCGGTTAGTCAGAGCTATCTTGAGCTTTTGAAGGCTCGCCTCACACTCATTCGACCATCTGAAGTGGGCACCCTTCTGGGTCAATCTGGTCATCGGGGCTGCAATGGATGAAAACCCCTCCACGAACCGTCGATAGTAGCCTGCCAACCCTAAGAAACTCCGGATCTCCGTAGCTGATGCTGGTCTAGGCCAGTTCTTGACTGCCTCTATCTTCTTTGGGTCTACCTGAATACCCTCTGCTGATACGACGTGACCTAGAAATGCAACTGAACTCAGCCAGAACTCACACTTGGAGAACTTGGCATATAACTTACTATCCCTCAGAGTCTGAAGAACCACTATAAGGTGCTGCTCGTGCTCCTCCTGGCTGTGGGAGTATATCAATATATCGTCAATGAACACTATCACGAATGAATCCAAATAAGGCCAGAACACTCGGTTCATCAAGTCCATCAAAACTGCTGGGGCATTTGTCAACCCGAATGACATAACCAAGAACTCATAATGCCCGTACCGAGTGCGGAAAGCTATCTTAGGAACATCGGATGCCCTAATCCTCAGCTGATGGTAGCCAGATCGCAAGTCAATCTTGGAAAATACCCTGGCACCCTGAAGCTGATCGAACAAATCACAATCCTCGGCAGTGGATACTTATTCTTGATCGTTAACTTGTTCAATTGCCGGTAATCAATACACATTCTCATTCACCCATCCTTCTTCTTGACAAATAACACCAGCGCACCTTAAGGTGAGACACTAGGTCTAATGAAACCCTTCTCAAGCAAATCCTGCAACTATTCCTTTAACTCTTTCAACTCCGGCGGGGCCATACGATATGGGGGAATAGAAATGGGCTGAGTGCCCGGAACCAGATCAATGTAGAAATCAATATCCCTATCGGGTGGCATACCCGGCAGGTCTAAAGGAAAAACATCAGGGAACTCACAAACAACGGGCACAAAACCAATAGAGGGAACCTCAGCACTGGAATCTCGAACGTAGGCTAAATAGGCCAAACACCCCTTCTCGACCATACGCCAAGCCTTCACATACGATATAACACTACGGGTAGAATGACCAGGAGTTCCTCTCCACTCTAAACGAGGCATACCCGGTAAAGCTAAGGTCACAGTCTTGGCATGGCAGTCTAAGATAGCATGATAGGGTGATAACCAGTCCATCCCAATATAATATCAAAGCCGACCATATCTAAAAGCAACAGATCTACACGAGTCTCCAGACCCCCAATCACCACAACACAAGAGCGGTGGACTCGATCGACCACGATGGAATCACCTACCGGCGTAGACACATAAACAGGAATACCCAATGCATCACTAGCATGATCAAATAATGGGCAAAATAGGATGACACATACGAATACGTAGACCCCGAATCAAACAACACAGAAGCACCTCTATCACAAACCAAAACCATACCTGTAATGACCGCATCTGAAGCCTCTGCCTCGGGCTTGGCCTGAAGAGCATAACATCGGGGCTGGGCCCCACCACTCTGATCTACCTCTCTGGGGCGGCCTGCTACTGGCTGGCGTCCACCTCTGGCGGTCTGAGCTCCACCTCTATGACCTCTACCTCCACCTCTAGTACCTCTACCCCCCACCTCTAACTGGCTGGGCGGGCTGTGGAATACCTGGTGCCTGAACCTTGGCATGAGAACCCTGGTGCTGAGAACTGCTCGGTGCTCGAGGGCAAAATCTAGCAATATGACCCGTGTCACCACAAGTGTGACAAGTCCTCGGCTGCTGAGTCTGCTAGCCCTGTCAACCTGAATGACCACCACGGAAACTCTGAAGTGGCGGAGCACTGATAGGAGCTGGCGGTGCACTGAATGGCTGCTGATTAGAATAGTGTGCATGAGAACAACGGCCACCTGATGCACCATGAGAAACCTGGAGGGATGACTGGAAGGGCCTAGAAGGCTGACCCCTATCATATGAATCTCTGCCTCCAGACGAGGCACCATTGAAACGGATTGACTGACGGGGTCTCTTGTCTGCCCTATGACCACCCCCTTGTGACAATACCATCTCAATCCTCTGGGCCACGTTGGCCGCCTCCTGAAAGGATCTCGCTCCCAGCCTCTCTAGCCATCTAGAGACGAAAAGGTTGAATAAGTCCATCAATAAACCATCTCACTCTCTCCCTCTCAGTGGGAAGTATAACAACAGCATGGCAGGCCAACTCAATAAACCTGGTCTCGTACTAGGTGACTGTCATGGATCCCTGATGGAGACGCTCGAACTGCCTCCGATAGGCCCCTCGCTGTGTAATAGGGAGAAACTTCTCCAGAAATGTATGCGTGAACTGCTCCCAGGTCAAGGCTGGAGATCTTGCTGGTCTAGCTAAACAATAATCCCTCCACCGAGTCTCGGCGGATCCAGACAACCGGAAAATCCCTCCACCAAGTCTTGGCGGATCTAGACAACCGGAAAGTAGCGAAATCAACCCCATTGGTCTCAACAATACCCATGTTCCGAAGAACCTCGTGGCAGCTGTCCAAATACTCCTAAGGATCCTCGGTAGATGCACCGCTAAAGGTAGTGGTGAAGATCTTGGTGAACCTATCCAACCTCCATAAAGCATCGGCAGACATAGCTGCCCCATCACCGACCTGGGCTACCATACCCGGCTGAGCTGCTCGAACTGGCTGAACTGCTGGAGTCTGAATCGGGGGAACTCCCTGCTCCGGAGTACGAGTAGCAGGAGTCTGGGCCCCTCCTCCAGCCTGAGAGACGGCTGGTGCTACAGGAAGCAAACCTGCTCGGGTAACACTCTCCATGAGACCCACCAATCGGACTAGAGCGTCCTGAAGAACTGGGGTAGCAATAAACCCCTCTAGGACCTGAGCTGGGCCCACTGGAACTGCTGGGGCTGGGGTTGGAACCTCCTCGTCAAAATCGACCTGAGGCTCCGCCACTGGTGCTGCTGCTCGGGGCTGAGCTCTTCCCCTACCTCGGCCTCTAGCACGGCCTCGCCCTCTGCCCCTAGTGGAAGCTGCCTGGGGCTCGGACTGCTGATCGGAGGATGAGGAAGCGCGTGTTCTCGCCATCTGCGAGAGAACAGAGTAGAAATTCAATTAGGATTGAGAAACCAAACCGCACGACAAAAGAGAACAAATGTGAAACTTTTCCTAACTCTGTAGCCTCTGGGGATAAATACAGACGTCTCCGTACCGATCCCTCAGACTCTACTAAGTTTGTCCGTGAGTTGTGAGACCTATGCAACCTACCGCTCTGATACCAACTTGTCACGACCCGGATTCCCCACCCTCGGGAGTCGTGATGGCGCCTACTAATGGGAGCTAGGCAAGCCAAATTTAATTACTTTTTCCTAAATAACATAATTTCTTTTAACAATTATTAGCAATAATACAAAAGCAACAAAATTAAATAATAAGCGGAAGTCTCAATATTATAGAAAACTGAATAGAAATGCGGAAAATTTCAATAAAGGCCTCTACCCAAGACTGGTGTCACAATACTCACGAACTGCTAAGAATACTAAATACACACGTCTGAAAAAGAGAACACAAACTGTTCATCTCGAATACAATGAGATAACAGACAAAATAAGGGATAGAGGAGACGTCGGGCCTGCGGACGCCTGCAAAGCTACCTCGGGTCTCGCTGGACTGAAAGCCTACTCCCACACTACTACTGCTGCTGTTCGAAACCTGGATCTGTGCAAAATAGCACTGAGTATAGTATCAGCACAACCGACCCTATGTGCTGGTAAGTGTCTAGCCTAACCCCGGCGAAGTAGTGACGAGGCTAGACTGGAATACCACATAAACCTGTACAGTTTTATATATATATATATATACAGCGAAATTAAAATACAAGACAAGTAAACAATATGGGAGGGGAAGCATGTTGTGGGGAGATAACAGTTTCAAGTAAAAGTTGCCTAGTAACGAAGGAAAAGCACAATTCATACAATAATATGGAACAGAGATCAACAAGTGCACGGCATCACCCTTCGTGCTTTTACTCTCATCCTCACCAAGCAATAGTATAACAAAACGTGCACGGCATCACCCTTCGTGATTTTACTCTCATTCCTCACATATAATCAATAGAATCGGCATGGAATGGCACATTGTGCGGCACGGCATCACCCTTCGTGCTTTACTCTCTTTTCCTCACAATAGCAAAGAGTGCACGACATCACCCTTCGTGCTTTATACTCTTTCCTCACAAGAAACAAACAATACACGGCATCACCCTTCGTGCTTTAACACTCTTCCTCACCCAATCAACAATCACAAACAAGGGAAAGGGAATAATAAAACAATAATGGAAATCCCAACAAGGGAATACAAACAAATAATTAAGAACCCGGCAAGGGCACAACATCAATAATCTCAACGTCCCGGCAAGGGAAAATATTCAATAATCAACAACGTCCCGGCAAGGGAATAGATCATTAACTCTTTCTCCTTCTTTCACTTTCATCTCATAGTTCACATTATCCCTCGAGCCAATGCTCCAAAGTTTTACTTATCTCATATACTTTCACAATTTGTATTTCAACTTGAGCCAACGCTCCACGAAGTTTAAAGATCACAATTTCTTTCACAAACTCCTTACAACATATAGAAGTCATCAATTAAGCATGGAAGGTATAACAAAATCCAAACTATTCACAAAATAAGGACTCACGGTCATGCTAGACACCAATGTATAGATACTCGTCACCATGCCTATACATCGTACTCGAAAATTAGCAAGTAACAAATAAGACTCAACTCCTATTCCCTCAAGCTAAGGTTAGATCAAACACTTACCTCGATGCCTTGAACACAACTCATGTCTCAATTATAGGTTTACCCCTTGATTTCTCCACCAGTCCGCTCGAATCTAGTCACAATTTACTTAATTACATTAATAAGTGCTAAATGAATCATCCCCAATGCATGAAAATAAGTTTTCCCAAGTTTTACCCAAAAAGGTCAAAAGTGCCCCCGGGCCCACATGGTCAAAACCCGAGGTTCGAACCAAAACCCGGTTAACTATTCCCCCACAAACCCAAATATGTAATTTGCTTTCAAATCGGACCTCAAATTGAGGTCCAAATCCCCAATTTTTGAAAAACCTAGGTTCTACCCAACATACCCAAATTTCCCCATTAAAATCTTTGATTTAAAGTTGAAATTATGTTAAAAGATGTTAAGGAGTGAAGAAAATGAGTTAGAAGTCGCTTACCAATCGTTTTGAAGTAAGAAGAATCGTTGGGAAAATCGCCTCTTATGTTTTTTTGGTTTTTGAAAAGTTGAAAAATGACTGAAATTCCCGTTTATTTATACCCTTCGGAAGTCCCCTGCGCGGA
>NW_017673459.1:106577-117617 GCF_001879085.1 Nicotiana attenuata
ATGCCCTAATCCTCAACTGATGGTAGCCAGATCGCAAGTCAATCTTGGAAAATACCCTGGCACCCTGAAGCTGATCGAACAAATCATCAATCCTCGGCAGTGGATACTTATTCTTGATCGTTACCTTGTTCAATTGCCGGTAATCAATACACATTCTCATTGACCCATCCTTCTTCTTGACAAATAACACCAGCGCACCCCAAGGTGAGACACTGGGTCTAATGAAACCCTTCTCAAGAAAATCCTGCAACTGTTCCTTTAACTCTTTCAACTCCAGCGGGGCCATACGATATGGGGGAATAGAAATGGGCTGAGTGCCCGGAACCAGATCAATGCAGAAATTAATATCCCTGTCGGGTGGCATACCCGGCAGGTCTAAAGGAAAAACATCAGGGAACTCACAAACAACGGGCACAGAACCAATAGAGGGAACCTCAGCACTGGAATCTCGAACGTAGGCTAAATAGGCCAAACACCCCTTCTCGACCATACGCCAAGCCTTCACATACGATATAACACTGCGGGTAGAATGACCAGGAGGAAATAGAATGACCAGGAGTTCCTCTCCACTCTAAACGAGGCATACCCGGTAAAGCTAAGGTCACAGTCTTGGCATGGCAGTCCAAGATAGCATGATAGGGTGATAACCAGTCCATCCCAATATAATATCAAAGTCGACCATATCTAAAAGCAACAGATCTACACGAGTCTCCAGACCCCCAATCACCACAACACAAGAGCGATGGACTCGATCGACCACGATAGAATCACCCACCGGCGTAGACACATAAACAGGAATACCCAATGCATCACTAGCATGATCAAATAATGGGCAAAATAGGATGACACATACGAATACGTAAACCCCGGATCAAACAACACAGAAGCACCTCTATCAAAAACCAAAACTGTACCTGTAATGACCGCATCTGAAGCCTCTGCCTCGGGCATGGCATGAAGAGCATAACATCGGGGCTGGGCCCCACCACTCTGATCTACCTCTCTGGGGCGGCCTGCTACTAGCTGGCGTCCACCTCTGGCGGTCTGAGCTCCACCTCTATGACCTCTACCTCCACCTCTGGTACCTCTACCTGGCTGGGCGGGCTATGGAACACCTGGTGCCTGAACCTTGGCACGAGAACCCTGGTGCTGAGAACTGCTCGGTGCTCGAGGGCAAAATCTGGCAATATGACCCGAGTCACCATAAGTGTAACAAGTCCTCGGCTGCTGAGTCTGCTAGCCCTGTCGACCTGAATGACCACCACGGAAACTCTGAAGTGGCGGTGCACTGATAGGAGCTGGCGGTGCACTGAATGGCTGCTGATCAGAATAGTGTGCATGAGAACCACGGCCACCTGATGCACCGTGAGAAGCCTGGAGGGATGACTGGAAGGGCCTAGAAGGCTGACCCCTATCATATGAATCTCTGCCTCCAGACGAGGCACCATTGAATCGTATTGACTGACGGGGTCTCTTGTCTGCCCTATGACCACCCCCCTGTGACAATACCATCTCAATCCTCCGGGCCACGTTGGCCGCCTCCTGAAAGGATATCTCGCTCCCAGCCTCTCTAGCCATCTGGAGACGAAAAGGTTGAATAAGTCCATCAATAAACCATCTCACTCTCTCCCTCTCAGTGGGAAGTATAACAACAGCATGGCGGGCTAACTCCATAAACTTTGTCTCGTATTGGGTGACTGTCATGGATCCCTGATGGAGACGCTCGAACTGCCTCTGATAGGCCTCTCGCTGTGTAATAGGGAGAAACTTCTCCAGAAATGTATGCGTGAACTGCTCCCAGGTCAAGGCTGGAGATCTTGCTGGTCTAGCTAAACAATAATCCCTCCAGCAAGTCTTGGCGGATCCAGACAACCGGAAAGTAGCGAAATCAACCCCATTGGTCTCAACAATACCCATGTTCCGAAGAACCTCGTGGCAGCTGTCCAAATACTCCTAAGGATCCTCGGTAGATGCACCGCTGAAGGTAGTGGTGAAGATCTTGGTGAAACTATCCAACCTCCATAAAGCATCGGCAGACATAGCTGCCCCATCACCGACCTGGGCTACCATACCCGGCTGAGCTGCTCCAATAGGCTGAACTGCTGGAGTCTTAATCGGGGGAACTCCCTGCTCCGGAGTACGAGTAGCGGGAGTCTGGGCCCCTCCTCCGGCCTGAGAGACGGCTGGTGCAACAGGAAGCAAACCTGCTCGGGTAACACTCTCCATGAGACCGACCAATCGGACTAGAGCATCCTGAAGAACTGGGGTAGCAATAAACCCCTCTGGGACCTGAGCTGGGCCCACTGGAACTGCTGGGGCTGGGGTTGGAACCTCCTCGTCAAAATCGACCTGAGGCTCCGCCACTGGTGCTGCTGCTCGGGGCTGAGCTCTGCCCCTACCTCGGCCTCTAGCACGGCCTCGCCCTGTGCCCCTAGTAGAAGCTACCTGGGGCTCGAACTGCTGATCGGAAGATGAGGAAGCGCGTGTTCTCGCCATCTGCGAGAGAACAGAGTAGAAATTCAATTAGGATTGAGAAACCAAACCGCACGACAAGAGAGAACAAATGTGAAACTTTTCCTAACTCCGTAGCCTTTGGGGGATAAATACAGACGTCTCCGTACCGATCCCTCAGACTCTACTAAGTTTGTTCGTGAGTTGTGAGACCTATGCAACCTAGCGCTCTGATACCAACATGTCACGACCCGGATTCCCCACCCTCGGGAGTCGTGATGGCGCCTACTAATGGGAGCTAGGCAAGCCAAATTTAATTAATTTTTCATAAATAACATAATTTCTTTTAGCATTTATTAGCAATAATACAAAACCAACGAAATTACATAATAAGCGGAAGTCTCAATATTATAGAAAACTGAATAGAGATGCGGAAAATTTCAATAAAGGCCTCTACCCAAGACTGGTGTCACAATACTCACGAACTGCTAAGAATACTAAATACACACGTCTGAAAAAGAGAACACAAATTGTTTATCTCGAATACAATGAGATTACAGACAAAATAGGGGATAGAGGAGACGCCGGGCCTGCGGACGCCTACAAGGCTACCTCGGGTCTCGCTGGACTGAAAGCCTACTCCCACATTACTGCTGCTGCTGTCCGAAACCTGGATCTGTGCAAAATAGCACAGAGTATAGTATCAGCACAACCGACCCCACGTGCTGGTAAGTGTCTAGCCTAACCCCGGTGAAGAAGTGACGAGGCTAGACTGGACTACCACATAAACCTGTACAGTTATATATATATATAATAATATATATATATAATTATATATAATTTATATATATATATAATATATATATATATATATATATAACTTATATATATATATATATATATATACAGCGGAATGAAATCAAACACAAGGTTAACAATAGGGAGGGAACCATGTTGTGGAGATATAACAGTTTCAAGTAAGAAGGTTGCCTAGTAACAAAGGAAAAGCACTATTCATACAATAATATGGACAGAGATCAAAAGTGCACGGCATCCACCCTTCGTGCTTTTACTCTCATCCTCACCAAGCAATAGTATAACAAAACGTGCACGGCATCACCCTTCGTGATTTTTCTCTGATTCCTCACATATAATCAATAGAATCGGCATGGAATGGCACATCGTGCGGCACGGCATCACCCTTCGTACTTTACTCTCTTTTCCTCACAATAGCAAACAGTGCACGGCATCACCCTTCGTGCTTTAACACTCTTCCTCACCCAATCAACAATCACAAACAAGGGCAAGGGAGTAATAAAACAATAATGGAAATCCCGACAAGGGAATACAAACAAATAATTAAGAACCCGGCAAGGGGACAACATCAATAATCTCAACGTCCCGGCAAGGGAAAATATTCAATAATCAACAACGTCCCGGCAAGGAATAGATCATTAACTCTTTCTCCTTCTTTCACTTTCATCGCATAGTTCACATTATCCCTCGAGCCAATTCTCCAAAGTTTTACTTATCTCATATACTTTCACAATTTGTATTTCAACTTGAGCCAACGCTCCACGAAGTTTAAATATCACAATTTCTTTCACAAACTCCTTACAACATATAGAAGTCATCAATTAAGCATGGAAGGTATAACAAAATCCAAACTATTCACAAAATAAGGACTCACGGTCATGCTAGACACCAATGTATAGATACTCGTCACCATGCCTATACATCGTACTCGAAAATTAGCAAGTAACAAATAAGACACAACTCCTATTCCCTCAAGCTAAGGTTAGATCAAACACTTACCTCGATGCCTTGAATACAACTCAAGTCTCAATTTTAGCTTTACCCCTTGATTTCTCCACCAGTCCGCTCGAATCTAGTCACAATTTACTTAATTACATTAATAAGTGCTAAATGAATCATCCGCAATGCATGAAAATAAGTTTTCCCAAGTTTTACCCAAAAAGGTCAAAAGTGCCCCCGGGCCCACATGGTCAAAACCCGAGGTTCGAACCAAAACCCGGTTACCCATTCCCCCAAAAACCCAAATACGTAATTTGTTTTGAAATCGGACCTCAAATTGAGGTCCAAATCCCCAATTTTTGAAAAACCTAGGTTCTACGCAACATACCCAAATTTCCCCATTAAAATCTTTGATTTAAAGTTGAAATTATGTTAAAAGATGTTAAGGAGTGAAGAAAATGAGTTAGAAGTCGCTTACCAATCGTTTTGAAGAAGAAGAATCGTTGGGAAAATCGCCTCTTATGTTTTTTTGGGTTTTTGAAAAGTGAAAAATGACTGAAATTCCCGTTTATTTATACCCTTCGGAAGTCCCCTGCGCGGACCGCGCAAAAGGACCGTAGCCGCGATGACCTGCTTGAAGACCTACTGATCTCTGAAGTTCCCTGCGCGGACCGCGCAAAGACGACCGCGGCCGCGCAGCACCCACCGCGGACCGCACAAAGGCGATCGCGGCTGCACAGCACCAACCGCGGACCGGGCAAAGGCCACCGCGGCCGTGCCGGCACCTCTGCGGCCGCACGTGATTTCTCGGGGACCGCGCTGGAGGGTTCAGAGTCTGCAATATTTTCTTAAACCTGCAACATCTGGTATTTTAAGCCTAAGGCATCCCGGAACCTACTCGAAACTCACCCGAGCCCTCGGGGCTCCACACCAAACATACACACAACCCCAAAACATCCTACGACCTTATCCGTGGGATCAAATCGCCAAAATAACATCATATACCTCAAATCAAGCCACAAAGCTCATGATTTTCTTCCAAATTTTTCATAAAATATCAAATTTCCATTTTAAGTCCGAAACAAGTCAAACGACGTCCGTTTTAAACCAAACTTTACAGAAAGTGCTTAAATCATATATAAGACTTGTACCGGGCGCCGGAACCAAAATACGGGCCCGATGCCATAGTCTTCTAATAAAATTTCATTTCTAATTTCCTTTATCATTTCCAGAGAACAATTTCACACAAGAATTCATTTCTCAGGCTTGGGACCTCGAAATTCAATTTCCGGAATACGTCCTAGTCCCATATTTTCCGACGGACCCTCCGGAACTGTCAAATCACGGGTCCGGGTCCGTTTACCCAAAATGTTGACCGAAGTCAAATTAATTCATTTTAATATAACAATTTAGCATTTTTCTCATAGAATTCATATTTAAGCTTTCCGGTTACGTGCCCGGACTGTGCACGCAAATTGAGGCAACCCTAAATGAGGTTTTCAAGTCCTCGGAAGTACAAAATGGGTAAGGAAACAGGTGATGACCCTTTGGGTGGTCACAAGTAAGTATCTTCCCGGACTGTATAGTATTGTCATGCACAGTTTTCCCGCGACGAGCCATTTTTCAGGTCACAATCGCAATCCTTGCTATCATGCACCGAGAGCAACGGTTAACGTGCGCCCATCCTCTTCCGAAAAGTTTATATGTGAAAAAATGAAGAAAACATGAATTTTAACATTAAAAATGATTTGAGTTAACTTCCGTCAACATTTTATGTAAACGATACTAGATCGGTATTTTGATGATCCTGGTGGGTCTGTATCATAATTTTGGACTTGGGTGTGTGCCTGGAATTGAATTCGGAAGTCCCTAACTTGATTTGACATGATTTTTTGAAATTTAGTGATTTGAAGGTTTAAAGAATTCCTAGGTTTGACCGTAGGTTGACTTTATTTCTACTGGGATCATATTTTTATTTCGGAACTTGGTATAGGTTCATTTTGCTATTTAAAACTTCTCTGCAAAATTTTGTGCAAAAGGAAGTTGATTTGATAGGATTCGGATGCTCGGTTGGAAATTTGAAAGTTCTTGAGTTTCTTTGAAAATTTTATGCATTTTGATGTTCAATTTGTAGTTCTGTGTGTTATTTTGGTGTTCTGATCGTGCAAGCGCATAATAGACGTGTTGTTCATTTTTTTTAGGAGGAGTGCGTCGATGACGAGTGTCTTGACCTTGCTGTTGAGCTACCGCTAGCATAGTCAGAAGAGTTTCTACAATCACTTCCATATCTGCTCTAGAAGTTTTAGTTTCATCCGGAAAAAGATCTCCTGCAAATGAAAATAAAATTGTAATCTCAAACCAATATTTATGATCTTTCTGATATAAAACTAAGTAAAAGAGCACATCTAAGCAAGATGTTGAATATTTTAGAAGTTGAAGTTTGATATCATGGCACCATATTTGAAGTGAAATTATTCCCCGTCTTGTTTTATTATTCGGATTTATATTGTTGCTTGGTGAGTAAGGGAGAAAAGCACGAAGGGTGTTGGCGTGCCTCATTGCATTCATTATCATATATGGTGAGATTTGAGAGTAAAAGCACGAAGGGTGATGTTGTGCCACTATATTTATATTTTCACATGGTGGGGATGAGAGACAAGCACGAAGGATAATGAAGTGCCATTATATTCATGATATTGCATACTGAGGACGAGAGTAAAAGCATGAAGGGTGATGCCGTGCAATTTTCATATCATTGATTTATTTGATTCCCGATTTAGGAGATTTATTTGGTTATATTGTTGCTTAATTTGAAAGATGTTATTTCATGATTTCTGATGACGTCCAAATCCACTACTAAAAAGTAAATGGACACGGTCGCATGCAATATAATTTACCCAACTATGAGTCGGAGTCGAATCCCACAGAGAATAATATGTAGGCGATTAAGAATGTAAGAGAATTATCACTTGTTATGCAATGCCAAACACTTAGAATTTATTTTGAGAAAATATTTATACCTAAAAGCGGAAATGTAAACTAACTTAGAAAGCAAGTAAAATGATCAATGGCTACAGGTATGGATGCATCGGAAATTACACTCAAGTAACGATCCAATGTATTTCATGATTTTACAAATATGAGCGAGTTTATGTTAATTAGCAACGGGTAATAATTCAATATTATCTTCTTCCAAAGACTAACAAGACTTCCTAATTGAATTATTCCTAAAACAATTAAGAGATTAAGCACACCCGGATATGGCTACAAGTAGTTCAATCCTATCCCTAGGTAGAATCTATAAAATGAGGGTTAAAGCCTCAAGTTCTTGTTAATTAATCTTTCACAACCCCAAATAATCTTTCCCAAAATTAATTCGGAGTAAATGGGCGAGTCCTAGGGTTAGCTATCCCTTTGGAAACATTAAAGAACAAGAATAATTAAAGTAACAATAACTCACTTCATAAAAGGATAAAAATCATTCAATGCATAAGCACAACAAGGTATTTAATCCACACTTTAAATATGAATATTCCCATAAACAAGATTCAAGTGTTGGATAAAATACTATACACTTAGATATACAATAAAAAGCAAGGAAATGAAGAAATAAACATAAATAGGTAAGAAATTCTCAACCAAAAGCTTCAAATCTTCAAGACCAAAGTGTGTGCGCAAACCCTAGCTTCCAAAACTTGTTCTCTCTAGTGTTGAGAGCTAAAAATAAGCCAAAAGATTTTTTGCCAAAGATCTGCTAGGGTGTTATTAAATGGTTTGGGGGACGACGGTGTGAAATTTCAAAACTGCCCAGAACTGCCCAGGATTTACTCTATGCGTTTGCAACAGTGCAACCGCGATCGCAGAGAATAAAATCTCCCAGGTATGTGATCACATATGGTCCTTTGCGTTCGCACAAGTCTGTTGACCAGCCGCTGACTGGGCTTTCCTTTATGCGTTCGCATGTATTCATATGCGTTCGCACTGGTTCAGACGCTTAAGCTTATGCGATTGCATTAAGTAACACGCGATCGCATAGGGTAAAAACTGGCAGCCTTCCATTTCTCACAATTTTGACACATTTTGACTTATTTTTCACACAATTTCTTCACCATCACTTCTAAATCACTTGACACCTGAAATATGCCAATAAACATCAATAAATACCTTAGTTTCTAAATAAAATTATACAAAAGACTAAGTATTAAGAGGAGATAAGTTGGTAAAATACCAACTTATCAAACCCCCAAACTTAAACTATTGCTTGTCCTCAAGCAATTCAAAAACTAAGTACATCCTTCCATAAAATCATTACTTAAGCTCAATGGCATACCAAACATCATTTCAAGTCAAGAAGGATCAATTTAAGCACAATCTAATGACTTCGGTTGGTACCAACAATTAATCCAAGGCATATGAATCACCAACTTTTCACACATTTCATTTCAATTCAAAAGCTCAAACACCACATTAACCAAAGTGGCCACCAAGTCATGACACTAAAGATTCAAAATTTGCCTCTCTATCACAATTGCCTTCCCTCGCTCATTCCTCCCAATTGAAAATGGGATTAAATTCACAACTCGAATCTCATGTGCCCTCACAGTTTAAGAGAGAATTCCAAACTCATAAATTGCAATTCAAAACATAAATGGGGTGTCAAATGGAAAGACTCAACTCTCTCTCTCTCACAAAGATATTCAAATGAACACAAGAAGTACCATAGGCTTGCCCTTCATGTATTTCTCCACTAATATAGACATACTCGGTTCAAAATCAATTAGGACTTAAAGGGTTGTAGTTTAGGCTTTTGGTTAAGGTAGGGCACAATTTTGGGTAAGAGTGTACTCAAAACCTCCCTAAGCACTACTCTTTTTTTCAGCAATCAAAGTCCACTTCCTTCAAGAATGTTTCCACCCTTTCTTCTCTTTTCTCCTTCTTTTTTTTTTATATATCACCTAGTCTTCTATTTATTCACTCTTCCTTATTTTGTTTTTCATTTCATCATTTTTTAACACTTTTCACTTTTTGAGAAACCTCCATATCACAACTCTTCCAACCTCCACCCCCAAACTTAGGCTTTTAGCCTATATTCACACTTTAAATCACTTAGGGAGGTATGGTTCCACAAGAATATCAATAAGATGATAGCTTGTATCATGGGTGTCAAAGAAAAAGTAAAAAGGCTCAAAAGGGTTGGCTAGGGAAAATATTCACGGGTAGGAAATTTAGGCACAATAATGGTACAAGGAAGGCCTAATATCATTTTTCAAATAAAGTTAATTTAGGATTTCCCCTTGAAGCACATTCCAGGCAAGTTCTAGACTACAAATGATGCAAAAGAACTTTCACAATTAAAGCTCACCACACATGGCACATGAAAACTCAAATGGAATACAAATCCAAAATCCAATTGAAACCAATGAATCTCAAGGAAGTCACATGTAGCCTAAGAAGCTATTTAGTGAATCAAAGAGCCAAAATTAGAATCTAAAAGTCACAACAAGGAATCTTACCTTATATATATATATATATATATATATATATATATATATATATATATATACACACTTTCTAAAAATAAAGAAAAATTAAACAAGACTAATCCCTTAAGAAAGTTGTCACGCCATCCATCATAGGGAAAAGTCACCCGATTCAACACAAATAAATTCCTTGGAAAAGAACCATGGTAGAAAGAAAAACAAAGGAGTTTGATTAATATTACTATATAAAAAAATAGGAACCAAAATAAACAAAAATAAAAAAAAACAAGAAAAATAAGAGAGCCAATACGAAAATGCTAATCTTACAAAATATTACTAATAAACTAACAATGTTAACCAATCCACATATGTTCACAAAAAATGTTCATGCTCCACATAATGCTCTACAAACATACATCAAATATGAGCCACCCCCAACCTAAAGTGTTGCACTGCCCTCAATGCAACTAATCAAAACAAGATAAAATGAAGGACGTACTCCCTGAAACTTCATCACTCGGAGCTAGAGGTGGTGGGAAATTTGAGCTCCGAATCCTCTTCATCATCGTCCTCAGAATCATGTGAGCCACAAAATGAACTCAGTTTGTGCATCATCCTTGACAGAAACTTGCATTTCTTCTTCTCATGCTCCTTGAACTTCATCTGTCTCCTTTCAACTTTTCCTTGTCTCCGGCTCATGTCTTCTAATCTGCATTTGATTGCCTTTTGCTCCAGCACTACATCATTCAAGGTCGCTGGCTTCTTACCAAACCCAGTCAAAGTGCTCTCACCAGATGGACCAGAGGGAAGACCCGCGACAAGCTGTCGAATATGAGCATCTACACCATAGATCTGATGGGAAATGTGGCGCATAGTGGGGGGTCCATAAGGAAGTGGAATCATGGGGTCATGTGATCCTAATGTAGCTGTGGAGGCACCACCGGATCCCTCGGCGGACTCATCAAACTGCCCAAATGAAGGAGATAGCACATCAATCCTTATCTTCTTCTTCTTGCCAGTTGGCCCTTTTCGAAGCAATGGATAGATTGCTACGGCAGGGTCTTTCTCAACATCAGTTGGGCTCGGTAGCACCTCAGCATCATAGCACAACTGAGTGATCAATGAGGGAAAGAATAGGCTTCTAGACCTTCCATTGCATGCTTCCTCAATTTCACTCAGGATGTGTTGGCTCACGTTCACTAGTAAACCATCCATAATGCCAGCAATCATCAATGCCTTCTCAGGCGTCACTTCAGTCTTATTTCTACACGGCACAATCCTGGCACAGATAATGGATAGCCAAATCTTGGCTTCCACAGTAAAATCATAAGAACTCAACCCCTTTATGTATTCT
>NW_017673459.1:119590-130103 GCF_001879085.1 Nicotiana attenuata
ATTCCTCAAAGTAGAGCTCACTTTCTTCCTCGAAATTGGACTCTTCTTGACTTCCTTCCACACTCTCAAGTTGGTGGGCATAGTGAGCCTCAACCAATATTTTTATTTGGTCTTCCAAAGTGCGGATATGTTCATCATTGTGAGCCAAGCCTTGCTTCAAGTCCTCGAGTGCAAAGTTGTGCTTCTCCTCATTTGCAAGAATGGTCTCAAACATGAGCATTATCTTCTCATTTTGAGCATTTGAGAGTTCTTCTTGCTTTTGATCAAGTGCCAAGGAAGGATTTTTGGCTTCAACATCTAAGGTAAATTCTTGGCTATCATTAACTTCAGAGGATTTTTGAACCTCTAAAGCTTCAAGCATTTCTCCCATTTGTGACTGCAACCTTTCAAGTGCCAAGTTATTTTGGAGACTATTTTCCAAAAGCTCCTCCAAGGCACTTTGTTCTTTGTTTCCTCCTTCAATTAGGCATTCTAACATGAGCTTGAACTCTCCATTTTGACCATGCTCAACTTCTTCCACTTCCATAGCCCTATCATTTTCATCACAAAAAGTAGAATCATCATAGCGGGGGCTTGGGGAAGGGAAGGACAAATAAGCACAATACTCCCAATGACCATTTTGACGACCACACTTATCACAAATACTCCACTCATAGGTTTGAGATTGTGCGCACAATCTGCCCCCGGGAGAATTTAAACAATTTTGCCACGAGTGTAGTCCTCCACAATAAGGACAAGGCTCATAATCAAAGTATGAACAACTACCATCCGACCAATTTTTATTATATGATGCCATTTTTCAAAAATAAGAGAATAAACAAGAAACAAACAAGAAAAATAGACCAAGGTAAGAAAAAATAATTACACAAATATTCACAAGTTTGGACCAAAGCACTTACGTTTATTTCTCAAACAACCTAAATTACGCCAAATTGTTCCCCGGCAACGGCGCCAATTTTGATGACGTCCAAATCCACTACTAAAAAGTAAATGGACACGGTCGCATGCAATATAATTTACCCAACTATGAGTCGGAGTCGAATCCCACAGAGAATAATATGTAGGCAATTAAGAATGTAAGAGAATTATCACTTGTTATGCAATGCCAAACACTTAGAATTTATTTTGAGAAAATATTTATACCTAAAAGCGGAAATGTAAACTAACTTAGAAAGCAAGTAAAATGATCAATGGCTACAGGTATGGATGCATCGGAAATTACACTCAAGTAACGATCCAATGTATTTCATGATTTTACAAATATGAGCGAGTTTATGTTAATTAGCAACGGGTAATAATTAAATATTATCTTCTTCCAAAGACTAACAAGACTTCCTAATTGAATTATTCCTAAAACAATTAAGAGATTAAGCACATCCGGATATGGCTACAAGTAGTTCAATCCTATCCCTAGGTAGAATCTATAAAATGAGGGTTAAAGCCTCAAGTTCTTGTTAATTAATCTTTCACAACCCCAAATAATCTTTCCCAAAATTAATTCGGAGTAAATGGGCGAGTCCTAGGGTTAGCTATCCCTTTGGAAACATTAAAGAACAAGAATAATTAAAGTAACAATAACTCACTTCATAAAAGGATAAAAATCATTCAATACATAAGCACAACAAGGTATTTAATCCACACTTTAAATATGAATATTCCCATAAACAAGATTCAAGTGTTGGATAAAATACTACACACTTAGATATACAATAAAAAGCGAGGAAATGAAGAAATAAACATAAATGGGTAAGAAATTCTCAACCAAAAGCTTCAAATCTTCAAGACCCAAGTGTGTGTGCAAACCCTAGCTTCTAAAACTTGTTCTCTCTAGTGTTGAGAGCTGAAAATAAGCCAAAAGATTTTTCACCAAAGATATGCTAGGGTGTGTATTAAATGGCTTGGGGGACGACGGTGTGAAATTCCAAAACTGCCCAGAACTGCCCAGGATTTACTCTATGCTTTAGCAACAGTGCAACCGCGATCGCAGAGAATAAATTCTCCCAAGTATGCGATCGCATATGGTCCTCTGCGTTCGCACAAGTCTGTTGACCAGCCGCTGACTGGGCTTTCCTTTATGCGTTCGCATGTATTCATATGTGTTCGCACTGGTTCAGACACTTAAGCTTATGCGTTTGCATTAAGTAACACGCGATCGCATAGGGTAAAAACTGGCAGCCTTCCATTTCTCACAATTTTGACATATTTTGACTTGTTTTTCACACAATTTCTTCACCATCACTTCTAAATCACTTGACACCTGAAATATGCCAATAAACATCAATAAATGCCTTAGTTTCTCAATAAAATTATACAAAAGACTAAGTATTAATAGGAGATAAGTTGGTAAAACACCAACTTATCAATTTCGTACTAGCCATGTTTATGATATTTTTCCCCTTTCGCATGTCCCCTCCCAGTTAGTATTTATCATTTTATTGTTAGTTTGTTGCTTTATATACACTTGTACATTTTTATTTATGTAGGTGTCTTGTCATAGTCTCGTCACTACCACGTCGAGGTAGGATAGACACTTACAGAGTACATTGGGTCGGTTGTACTCATACTGTACTTCTGCACTTGTTGTGCAGATAATGATATTGGTCCTAGCGGTGTTTGAGGTGCGTCGGCTCAGATCACTTTCATACGAAGACTCGAGGTAGATCTGCTGGCGTTCGCAGACCTTGAAGTCCCCTTCTATTTCCTACTTTCACTGCTTATCTCTTTCAAATAGTTGTATTTATTTCAAACTATGTTTGTAGACTTCTAGTTCCTCCTGTACTCATGACTCCAAATTTTTGGGAGTAGATATTATTACGTGGTTTATACTAGCACTGTGTTTAGATTTGGCATTTATTTCTCGTTGAATATTATTATTTTGTTTTTAACTGTTAAAATTAGTTAATTAATTATTCCACATCACCTTGCCTAGCAAGTGGATGTTAGGCATCATCACAACCCCAAGGTTGGGATTCCGAGTGGTGACAAGTTGGTATCAGAGTACTAGATTTCTTAGGTCTCATGAGGAGCGCAAAACACAACACGAAATTGATGCTCGCTAGCCAAAGATAGTATAGTTTAATTACAATCTCCACATGGATTGAATTTTAACAATGCTCAAGTAATTTCTAGCTTAACGCTATTCAGGATGATTAACATTTTGGTTTGGATGATTAATAAGTAAAATTAACTATGAAACTAAAATAATTAAGAGTTGATCACAGAAAGACAATAGTCGAGCACACAGAAATATCAATGAGAGAAATAAGGATCATGACAGGATAGGTGCAAGATAGCTATTTGGAATCTAACTATAGTTCAATTCACTCTAAAGTTATAATGATTCTCGCGAATTCACTTGATGATTAGCTCAAACGTATAGTTAAGACTCCTCTCTCGATTAAATCTTAACTCTACTAGTTGAACTAATATAAGCACTATGAATATATGCAAGCATGTGTTAATGGATTAGTCTTTCAGGAAAACGTCCCACAAATATTCTCCTAACTTGATTTTACCAGCAATTCAATAAGCTCTTTCGATTACATAAAAGAATCACTGAATTAAACCAAATAAAATAATTCAAAGATAATTACCAAAATATTCCTCTTTCGATTAAATAAACTGGTAAATAAAGTTACAATCAATTCAAAGCTCCATAAACGAATTCAAGAAAAGAACTAGAGGTAAAATCCACAAACATCAATCAAAACACCATATCTGTCAAACCCTAAGGTAAACGACTCCATATTCATGGAGAAATTCATCACAAATTCAATCCAAACTCGGGTGTTGAGTAGAGGAAAGAATGATGAATCCTTGTGCTTTGAGTCTCCACTACTCTTCCAATCTCCCGTAGGTCAAAAGTCCCCTAAAAATTTATGTTTAGAGTTTATTTATACTGAGTATGGATGGACCTGGATCGAAAAACCCTTTCCAAGATTAGCTGAGATAAGAGCGCAAAAAAAAACACAAGCGCGCCGCCCCGTGCGATGCCCTGTGCGTCGCATTAGTAGGATTCTTTAGAAAGATTGGAAAAGTTATTGCCTGATGGAATTTTGTCTAACTTCTAGTCATTCACACCATTAGGCATGTGATTTAAGCCTCATTATCAAAGGCTTTGGTTTTGTTTCCTTATGCCACAACATTGCATTGCATAGTCACCAGGTGCCTTACATTGGCCTGCCCAATGTGACAACACTATTTCATCTCTATGTAATTTGCTTCTTCCATTTTTCTTGTACATACTCAGTTTTCATCCTTCGAACACGATCCCAATTTAATCCTTGTACTTTTACTCAGACTTCAAAGTCCTTTTATGATTACTTTAGCTCCAAAAATACACCTTAACTGTGAATCACAACCTACACAATAGAAAACACGTAATGAGTATAAATTATCCATATTTTAGCTCAAATACAATTAAAGTGTAGCAAATAAAAGGTGTAAAGTAGCCAAAAACTCGTATTTCTAGCCTACCATCATCTCACAAGTCATGATCAAGCTTAGTAGAGTCAAGAGCATCGGTACAGAGACGTATGTACGTATCTTCTAGAGGCTATGGAGTTTTAGGAAAATTTTACTTCTTTCTTTCCCTATCGTGCGATTTTATTCTATCATTGATGTTTGAATCATCCCCTTCTTGTTCTCTCGCAGATGATGAGAGCACGTACAATATCTACAGCCGGACAGGAGCCGGAGCCCCCTATTGCAGCCACTACTAGGGGTAGAGGCCGAGGCAGAGGTAGAGCTCACCCTAGAGCTCGAGCAGCAGCACCCACAGTGTAGCCTCAGATTAATCATGAGGAGGAGATCCCAGCTTAGACTGCACCAGTAGGACCCACTCAGGTCCTAGAGGGATTTTTAGCTGCTCTCGTGCTTCAGGACACTCTAGTCCGTTTAGTGGGCCTTATGGAGAGTGTGGCCTAGACCGGTGTATTTCTGGTGGCACCATCCGTCTCTCAGGCTGGGGAAGGAGCACAGACTCCCGCTACTCACACTCCAGTGCAGATGGCTCCCATATATCAGACTTTAGCAGTCCAGCCAGTTGGATAGTTCAGTCGGTTGTTGCTGCTCAGACCGGGGAGAGGGCCGTGATGTCTTCTTAGGGATTGATGAGATTGGAAAAGTTCACAAAGATCTTCCCTATTCACTTTAGTGGTGCACCTTCGGAGGACCCACATGATTACATGAATAATTGCCACGAGGTATTGCGTAACATGGGTATTGTTGAGACCAATGGGGTCGACTTTGTAGTGTCCCGGATGACTGGGTCTGCCAAGAGATGGTGGCGGGATTATGTGTTGACCAGACCAGCTAGTTCACCTTTACTTACCTGGGATCAGTTTTCGCAGCTATTCTGGAGATACTTATTCCTTTCACTCTGAGAGAGGAGTACCGCAGGCAGCTTGAGCGCCTTCAGTAGAGTAGCATGACTGTTACCCAGTATGAAACCTGATTTGTAGACCTAGCTCGCCATGCAATTATCTTACTCCCTACTGAGAGGCAAAGAGTGCGGAGAGTCATTGATGGACTTACTTTCAGTATTCGGCTACAGATGGTTAAGGAGACCGGAGAAGATATTTATTTTTCAGAGGGCCGCAGAGATTGCTCGACGGATTGAGATGGTTTGTGGTCAGGAGAGGGGAGCGGTATCTGATAAGAGGCCTCGTCATTTTGATGGTTTTAGTGGTGCCTCATCTGTAGGCAAGGGTACTTTTGGTAGGGTCCATCCTCCCAGGCCATTTCAGTTAGTGCTTCAGGCATCCCATGGTGCTTTGTGCAGTCGTGGTCTTTATGTATCTCATCCTAAGAAGCTAACCCACAGTGCACCATTAGCTCCTATTAGTGCACCTCCGATCCAGAGTTATTAAGGTAGTTATCTAGGTCGACAGGGCCAGTTCCAAGGTCAACAGTAGCCGAGGGCTTGTTATACTTGTGGAGATCTGAGGCACCTTTCTAGATTTTGCCCCAGGTCCGAGGGCGATATGCCACAGCAGAGTTCTCGTGCCATGGTTCTGGAACCAGTTGCTTCACCGCCTGCTCAGCCAGCTAGAGGCGAGGGTCAGGCTTCTAGAGGTAGAGGTCAGGCCATTAGAGGTGGAGGTCAGATCATTAGAGGTGGAGGCCATCTAGTTAGAGGATGTCTGAGAGGCGTAGGTCAAAGTGGTGGGGTCTTGCACCGTTTTTATGTGTTCCTAGCTAGACCTGAGGCCGAGTCATCTGACGCCGTCATCACAAGTAGTGTTCTAGTTTGGCATAGAGATGCTTTAGTTCTGTTTGATTCGGGCTCTACTTATTCCTACTTGTCATCCTATTTTGCTTCATATCTAGTTATGCCCCGTGAGCCTTTGAGTGCTCCTGCATATGTGTCTACACCTGTGGGAGATTCTATTGTTGTAAATCATGTTTATAACTCGCGTGTGGTTTCTATCGGGGGCCTTGAGACTAATGTAGATCTCCTACTTCTAGATATGGTGGACTTTGATGTTATTTTGGGCATGGATTGGTTGTCACCTTATCACGCTATATTGGACTATCACGCCAAGAAGGTGACCTTAGCCATGCCTGGGTTGCCCCGATTAGAGTGGAAGGGGACTACTGTCCATTCTACGAGCAGCGTAATTTCTTATGTGAAGACACGGCATATGGCCTAGAAGGGATATCTAGTATATTTGGCCTATATTCTTGATTCTAGGGCAGAGGTTCCTTCCATGGATTCCGTACCAGTTGTACGTGTGTTTCCATATGTGTTTCCTGCAGATCTGCTAGGGATGCCACCCGACAGAGATATCGACTTCTGTATTGACTTGACTCTGGTCACTCAACCTAATTTTTTTCCCACCATACCGTATGGCCCAACCTGAGTTGAAGGAACTGAAGGAGTAATTGCAGGATTTGCTTGATAAGGGATTTATTAGACCTAGTTTCTTATCTTGGGTTGCGCCAATGTTGTTCATGAAGAAGAAGGATGGTTCGATGAGGATGTGTATAGATTAATAGCAGTTGAACAAAGTCACCATCAAGAACAAATATGTATCGCCAAGGATTGATGACTTATTTGATCAGCTTCAAGGCGCCAAAGTGTTTTCGAAGATTGATTTGGGATTTGGCTACCATTAGTTGAAGATTAGGGCATCGAATCTCCCTAAGATAGCTTTTCAGACTCGGTATGGGCATTATGAGTTCCCAGTGATGTCATTTGGTTTGACAAATGCACCAGCAACATTTGTGTATTTTATAAATCAGGTATTTAAGCCCTATTTGGATTCTTTTGTGATCGTCTTCATTGATTATTTTGATCTACTCCCACAGTCGAGAGGAGCATGAGCATCATCTTCGGATTGTACTTCAGAATCTGGGAGATAGTCAGTTATATGCCAAGTTTTCATAACTATGAGTTTTGGTTGGACTCGATTACCTTTTTGGGATGTTGTATCTGCCGAGGGAATTAAAGTGGATCCTAAGAAGATTGAGGCAGTTCAGAATTGGCCTAGACCTACTTCAGCTACAGATATTCGGAGCTTCCTGGGCTTGGTGGGTTATTATCGCCGGTTCATAGAGGGATTTTTATCTATTGCAGCGCCATTGACTAGATTGACCTAGAAGGAGTCCCATTCAGGTGGTCCGATGAGTGTGAGTTGAGCTTTCAAAAGCTCAAGACTGCTTTGACTACAGCCCTAGTGTTGGTGTTGCCCACAGGTTCAGGATCCTACATTGTGGATTGTGATGCATCGCATATTGGGCTTGGTGCAGTATTATTGCAGGATGGCAGTGTTTGCATACACGTCGCGGCAGTTGAAGGTTCATGAGAAGAATTACCTTGTTTATGACTTAGAGTTGGCAACTATTATTCATGCATTGAAAATTTGGAGGCATTACCTCTACGGCGTGTTGTGTGAGGTATTCACAGATCATCGGAGTCTATAGTACTTGTTTAAGCGAAAGGATCTCAACTTGAGGCAGTGGAGGTAGTTAGAGATGTTGAAAGACTATGATATCACCATTTTGTATTATCCCGGGAAGGCCAATATGGTGGTCGATGCCTTGAGTAGAAAGGCTTTGAGTATGGGTAGCCTTGCATATATTCTAGTTAGTGAGAGACCGCTAGCAACAGATGTTCAAGCCTTGGCCAATCAGTTTGTAAGGTTAGATGTTTCGGAGCCTAGTCGGGTTCTTGCTTGCACAATCTCTCAGTTTTCTTTGTATGAGCACATCAGAGAGCGCCGGTATGATGACCCCCATTTGCTTGTCCTTAAGAACACGGTGCAGCACAATGATGCGAAGAAAGTTTTTATTGGAGATGATGGGGTGTTGTGGATGCAGGGTCGGATTTGTGTGCCTAGTGTGGATGGGTTTCCTGAGTTGATTCTTGAGGAGGCCCACAGGTTGTGATGTTCCATTCATTCGGGTGCCGCCAAGATGTATTAGGATTTGAGGCAGCATTATTGGAGGAGAAAAATGAAGAAAGATATAGCTGCGTATATGGCTCGGTGTTTGAATTGCCAGCAGGTAAAGTACGAGCATCAGAGGACTGGAGGTTTGCTTCTGAGACTTGAGATTCCCGAGTGGAAGTGGGAGCGTATTACCATGGACTTTATTGTTAGGCTCCCACAGACTTTGAAGAAATTGGACGGAGTATGGGTCATTATGGATAGGCTGACCAAGTTGGCGCACTTCATTCCGGTGGCATCTATTTATTCTTCAAAGCGACTGGTTATGATCTATATCCGCCATATTGTTCGTCTTCACGGTGTGCCGATGTCCATTATTTCTGATCGGGTCATGCAGCTCACATCGCACTTCTGGAGGGTCGTACAGCTCGAGTTAGGCACACGAGTGGAATTGAGTACAACATTACACCCCCAGACGGATGAACAGTCCGAGCGCACCATTCAGATATTGGAGGATATGCTTTGTGCCTGTGTTATGGATTTCAAGGGTTCTTGGGATCAGTTCGTGCCGCTTGCGGAGTTTTCCTACAACAACAGCTACCAATCGAGTATTCAGATGGCTCCTTAAGATGCCTTATATAGGAGGCAGTGTCATTCGCTAGTTGGTTGGTTTGAGCCAGGAGAGGCTTGTTGGGTACCGATTTGGTTAAGGATGCCTTGAAAAAGGTCAAGATAATTCAGGATCGACTTCGTACAGCATAGTCTAGATAGAAGAGTTATATCGATCGGAGAGTTCGTGATGTTGCATTCATGGTTGGAGAGAGGATTTTCCTCCGGGTTTCACCCATGAAGGGTGTGATGAGGTTCGAGAAGGAGGGAAGTTGAGCCTTAGGTATATCAAACCCTTTGAAATCCTAGAGAGAGTTCACTCAGATCCGTCTTTCCATGCTCCGGAAGTATCACGGAGATCCATCTCATGTATTAGATTTTAGCTCAGTCCAATTGGACAAGGATTTGACTTATGAGGAGGATCCGGTGGCCATTCTAGCACGACAAGCCTGGAAGTTGAGGTCTAAGAATCATCCTTCTATTGGAGTGCAGTGGCGAGGTTAGCCGATCGAGGCAACTACGTGGGAGTCCGAGTCCGATATGCGAGCAGATACCCACACCTTTTCACCAGTCCAGTTACCTTTCTATGTCCGTTCGAGGACGAACGTTTGTTTTAGAAGTGGAGAATGTGATGACCCGATAGGTCATTTTGAGTTCTAGCTCATGTTCCGAGACCTCGATTAGCTCATTTAGTATTTTTTGACTTGCATGCATAGTCCGTGTCTTTTTCTGGAAAGTTTTAATGTGAAAAATTGAAGAAAAGATGAATTTTAGCTTTAACATAAATTGAGTTGACTATTGTCAATATTTTGTGTAAACGACCCCGCATCGATATTTTTACGATCTTGGTGGGTCCATATCGTGATTTTGGACCTGGGCGTATGCCTGAAATTGAATTCGGAAGTCTCTAACATGATTTGACGTGATGTATTGAAAATTAGTAATTTGAAGGTTAAAAGAATTCCTAGATTTGACCGTAGGTTAACTTTATAGCTACCAGGTTCGAATTTCGGTTCTGGAACTTGGTATAGGTTCTTTTTACTATTAAAACTTGTCTGTAAAATTTAGTGCAAAACGGAGTTGATTCGATAGGATTCGGACGCTCGGTTGTGAATTTGAAAGTTCTTGAGTTTCTTTCAAAGTTTCATGCATTTTGATATCCGATTCGTAGCTCTAGGTGTTATTTTTGTATTTTGATCGCGCAAGCGAGTTCATATGATATTATTACACTCTGTGCATGTTTGGTTTGGAGCCCGAGGGGCTCGGATGTATTTCGGATAGGATACGGATCATTTTTGGACTTAGTTACAGGCTTCAGCTAGTTTTCTGATGTCTAGTGCAATATACTTCGCGATCACGAAGCCTCTATCGCGATCGCGAAGGGGAATCTGGGTTGGGGAGGAATTCCTTTATCACGACGCGAGGAGCTGGTCTGGAACACAAAGTAGTGGGGGTTTACCCTTCGCGAACACGAACTCCTCTCGCGAACGTGACCTTCCTCTCACGAACGCGTA
>NW_017673459.1:132429-135052 GCF_001879085.1 Nicotiana attenuata
ATAAAAAAATATACAAAAATAGTACATTTGCATCTAAAATTTGATTTTTATATTTTTTGTTTTACTAGTTAATTAATATTACTAAATAAGAGAAAATAACAAAAAATAGTCTCCTTACAATTTTAAATTTTACATTTTGATTAGGAATTAGTTAATTAGTCTCACCTTAGATTTGATTTGGGTCTTATTTTAGGAGAAGTTATTTTACATAATAAAATCAGAAAATTCAAAAAGAAAATAATAATAATAATAAGTAAAGTACAAATAAATAAAAAGGGATTAAAAGAAAATTGGATTGAAGAAAAATGAAAAGGAGGAAATCAGCCTTTTGGGCTAAAACAATTTATTCCCCTCAGCCCAATTGAAAATCCGCCCAAACCAAGCCCAAATCACCCTTGCACCCGGTCCAGCACCCCCTTAACCTAAACGATGCCGTTTTGTTCGTAGCAAATCTCAGGCGTCGAGGTTTACTTGATCGAACGGCTGAGAAGCTGGGGTGTGAGTATTTAAATGTCCAAACGATACCCCCCCCCCAGAACCCCCCTACCCTCACCATCTCTCCGACCTCTCGCCTGAACCCCGATGCCGCCGTCCTCCGTCGTCCGCCGCCGGCCAGAAATCGCCTCCGCCGGCGGCGATTGTCCAAATGCTCCCAAATTTTCACCACTGCCTCCCTTTCACCTCCCCTTCACAAATCCGGCCTTGCCTTTCCTCAAATCCCCTTCGAACCCCTCGAATAGCCAAAACAGTGGTCGCCGCTTCCGCCGTACACGGCGGCGCCACCTCCAAACTTCCCCAAATTATACCCTAAGCATCTCCTCACCCCCCTCTTTCCAAATCCCCGTTCACCTTTGATAACTGTGATTTTGACACATTTTATGCCCATACTTGCCTGTGCTTTATGTATGATTTGCCATAAAATATACCCAAAATGCTGATAAGTTGCGCTTGATCGCAGGTTTGAGCAACAAGGTGACGAAAGTCAAAAATCGGCTCGAAACGGAGTGAAACCTGCTCAAGTGTCAAAGATCAGGAAAGCATGGATATACAGAACTTGGTGCGGACCGCACCATCATGTCATGCGGCCGCACCACTGAAGTTCAGAGAGTGGCATTCTCAGTCCAACCAGTGCGGCCGCGTTGCAAGTTCATGCGGTCCGCACCACTGAAGTTCAGAGAGTGGCATCCTCAGTTCCAACCAATGCGGCCGCGCTACACGTTGACGTGGTCCGCGCCACAAAAGCTCAGAGACCATCACATGCCACTCATGCGGCCGCACTGCAAGTTCACGCGGTCCGCACCAGTCATCATGCGGCCGCACTTCATCATTGTGCTGTCCGCGCCAACATCTTCAGAAAGCAAGTCTCGGAAGTAAAGCAACACAATGCGGCCGCGTGTCATCATTGTGCGGACCGCACAGACCCCGCAGGGGTATTTTTGTCCGGTTTTTCTTAACTTAGTATAAATAGAATATTTGTCATTTTTTAGGTACGGATTAGATACAGAACAGCTGCTGCACTCGTGAGACAAAAGTGTTAGCCTATTTTAGGCATTTTTCATCTTGTTTAACGTGGATTATTGTAGATTTACCTTCTAGCTAATTAATATGTTCATTTTATCTATTTCTCCTTCAATTTCTGTTGTTATTATGGCTAGCTAAACCCAAAAGCTAGGGTTGTGGCTCAACCCTAGTGTGGGTAATTAATGGGTTTGATTGTTTAATGCTTGAATGATGTTGGGTGTTTGATATTTGGGTTAATTTTATGTTTTCACTTGGATTTGGTGGTTGCAAACACTAAGTCTAGCTTTGTGAGTTTTGACCCTTCTTGAGAAAGAGTGTCTAAGACTCCAAAATTAACCCAACAAGGAATTGGGATGGACCTATGAGAATAGTAGTCCCAATTAACGGGTAAAACCTCGAGAGAGCAAATACCCAACTTGAACCCTAAGTTGTTTGGTTTGTTAGCCTATCCAATTGGTCTCGAGAGAGTCAATTGGGCATAATCATTCTCTCTACCGAGAGGTGTGAGAGTGAGTGCTATCGTGCAACGGTTATATCATAAGCCCCATAATCATCATTCTCGTATTGAGAATCTCTACCCGTTAGTTGACCACCTAGGTAAATGCCACGACCCTAGTGCCGTTCTCTATCTTGCATACAACCGAGACTTGATATCTTAGCATAATCTAGTTATAATTAGTAGTTGTTAAATTTTAATTGATAATCACAAAGAAAAACCCAAAAATGATAGAAGATCAATTAGAAGCAAACTCGCATTTCTAGGCTAAACAAATATCCAACTCCCTTCCTAGCTCCCTGTGGAAATTGACCCCGATACCACTATTGGGTAAAAGTGTTAGCGCCCACTCTTCCAAAGGTTGAGTCCGCTGCGACCTAATCACTTTTTGGCACCGTTGCCGGGGAGCTTACGGTGTTGACTATTTGTGTAGCTAGTTTTGTGTTTTGCTTCTCTTTCCTTCTTTTTACTATTTTATTTGTGTTGATCCATCAGGTACTCATGGCTCTAAACGGAAATGACCCTCTTGGCAATGCCTTGGCGGGAAAGGAGGTTGAAGATGTTGAGCAAGATGAGCTTCCGGTACCTCAAGTACCACGGAGGGGT
>NW_017673460.1:0-17966 GCF_001879085.1 Nicotiana attenuata
ACCTTTCCCAAGCTGAGTATAACGATTCACCTGCTTTCTGTTTGACCACTATTTCACTTCTGATCTTTGCAGTTTTGCCTGAAGGAAAGAACCTTGCTAGAAATTTTCTCGCCAGATCATTCCATGTTGTAATGGAGTTAGCTGGTTCTGCCTTTAGCCATCGCTTAGCCTCACCCAATAGAGAGAATGGAAAAAGTGTGAGCCTCACATAATCTGGAGTGACCCCGTTAGTGATATAAGTATCACTAATCTCCAAGAAGTTCAGAATGTGTTGCTGCGGATCCTCATGTGGAAGACCCATAAATTGCCCGATCGCATGAAGTAACTGGATCATGCTCTGTGTCAGCTCAAAGTGCCCAGTGATCCTGGGCTTCACGATACTGGAGGTGACATTAGCAATGCTGGGCATTTCTACCTCCTGAACAGCCATAGGTTGCTCCTCTGCCATGTTCACAGGAAATTGAACAAGTGCCTGAATATTATTCGTGTCCCTTGCTTCCCTCAACCTCCTGTGAAATGTTCTCTCAGGTTCAGGATCAAAGCCTTGAAGTCTGTCCTGGCTTCTGACCCTACGCATTCAATCAAAGTTCCTGAGATCTGAGCAACAATCAAGCAACGTTAGACTAGGCGAAATAAGCAAATAAAGCAAAAACTAGCAAGTAGTTAATATTCAAGTCCTCGGCAACGGCGCCAAAAACTTGTTGCTCCCAAACGCACACGTAAGTATACGTGGTCGACAAGTAATATAATGATAAGTTGAGTGCCGAACCCACAGAGACTTGTGTAAACTACTCACTAAATCACTAAAATTGCTATTCAATCTAGCTAAAAGCAAAGTCCAATAATATGATTATACTATACTACGATTCTAAGTAATACTAAATTATCAAGTAACGAATTGATTGTTGTGTATTCAGTAGAGACAAGTATTCCAGGGTTGTGATCGATTCGCCATTCGTATTGTGTTCTAATTAACTCTCCCTTTCATATAATTCACCCATGATTGCTAATTAATCGATAAATGCCCTCGTAGCCTTCTCCCGAAGTACTACTCACCTATTCTCAATAGATTAACGCCTATATACCTATAAAATCAATCTATTAAGAACGCATTAAGATTACGATATTTAATTAAGCACGGTGACTAGGTATATTCCTATCCTAACCACAAATCCGCTCCCCCTAAGGGTTAAGATCATGCTCTCTTCAATTCTTCTCTAATCTAAACATGGCTTTCCCAAGCATAGCATAGATAGTAAATAGAACCTAACTGTTGGCCAGACAATTAAGCAATTAAACACAGAATTGAAGAAACAACCATGTATTGGTGAATTATAATCAAGGTCAAGCTAATATCAAACAACAATATTCATGGCTAACTTACAACCCCAGATCAATGGGTGTTTAGCCACTCATGATGTAATCAAACAATTTCATAAGTTTTGATTAATTGAAAGTATAGAAAAAGATGAAGAATTCCGAGTTGTTCTTGCTCCTCAATGTTTCTAGTGTGTATTTTTGCTCCAAAGTGGCGTCCTCCCCCTTTCTTGGCCGGCTTCCCTCGTTTAATATAGGGTTTAGGGCTTAAAATCCCGTGTTTTGCACTTTGGTCCCTGAAGTTTACGCGTCCTGCCGCGGTCCTACCGCGGTTACACCAGGACCGCGGCCAGAGTGGCCTTCGGAATCTGCAGCAATGTTCTGCCGCGGTCCTACCGCGGTTACGCTCGGACAGCGGCCAGAGTGGCCTTCAAATCTGGTTTTGTCCCTTCGCTTGGTGCACTTTGTGGATATTGTATGATTGGCCTCCTTTTCTCCGTAATTGATCCCAAAATTACTCCAAAGACTTCTTTTATTGGATATAGTCTGCAAAGCATGAAAAGCACTAATCAGAGCATTTTGTTATCATTCTTTACCGTAAAAACTATACAAAAATGTGGTTCTTTAGGGCCTAATTATAGTCTAATTTACCTATTATCACCCATCATCAACACCCCACACTTAAACGTTGCTCGTCCTCGAGCAATTGGACAATATAACAAACCCCCCGACTACGTACAAGTATCAATTATCGAGGAACACCCTAACTTTAAACCACACACTATACCCTTGACTACAATCAATATCGGCACACAAGCATGAACACACAAAATTTCACATTCTTCCCGTTTAAGCATACCCAAGTAAAATATTTCAATTCAATAAATTCCAACAACCTATTCGTCACTGCCCAACCTCAACAATCGACTTGCGACCACTAAGCACCCTCAATTCATGCACTTACCCAACAAGAAAGTTTACAACATTACCAATCATTCATGAGATCATGTGCCCTCACCAACAAACGAAAGAATGAGTATAAATTGGTCCACACATTCAAATATACTTTTGAATATAATTTAAGGACATCACACAATTGAACAAAATTCACTCACTCTCACAAAGAATTCATGTGCATCCCGTGGTCGTACCATAAGCTTGCCCGTAGTGTATATCTCTACTAATTTAAGCTAGCCAAATCTATGATCAATTAGGACTTTTATGTTGTAATGTAGGCTAAGGGACGGGTAGGATATATTTAGAAATAGTGACTCACCCTCCTAAGCACTTTAATACACTACATTCACAATTCAAGCTCATATTCTTCTCAACCAACCCACTTGCCACATACAACATAGCTCTCTTTTCAATTAAGCACTTCTCTATTTTTCACTAGCACAAATCAATAATAAATGGAGGTGTTTATTTTTTCTATATACATTCAATATCATTTTTCTTTTCTTTTCTCCACACACTCCATACAATAAAGTTCATCGGCTAGTGACCTTTAATTTCAACTTTAGTGCACCAACGGGCCCTTCCATGGTTCCACTCAAAAGCTACTCCCCAATCTCTAACCTTACTTCTTTTAGCGACTAAGTGCCTTAGGAGGTACAGGTTCAATCAATATCAAATTAAGAACAAAATGGGGGTATGACTTGTAATGTGGATGCCAAAAGAAAGGTCTATAGGCTCAAAGGGGCTAGCAACGCAAAAATTTATTTTTATGTGACAAGCACATCCATGATCAAAAAAGAAAATGCCTACGTCATCTCCAAGATTAGCACAACTTACAATTTTGCTTCAATTAACACACGGGGCAAGTTCTAGACTACACAGGATAGCATAGAAAATCACGAACCTTACACACACGTTGCACATGAATCAATCAAGACGGTTCTGTTCAACTCTCAAGTCAAGCAAGCACAATTAAATGAGAAAATTAAGCAACATTGCACTATGCAGCCTACAAGTCAAAAAGCTGAGAAAAGGCGTCACAAAATAGGCTATTTACTTTACTTAAGCTTCACAATTCAAACCAAGTGCACGGGAAAACAGAATGTATGTCATAGCCTAATGTGCCAGCATCAATCATGTCAATGAGTATCTCAGAACGACTCAGTTTCTTCCTAAACTACTCCTAAAAAAAATTAAAATGCCCGGTTCTCTACACCCTTGGAAAAGAACCGGCGCCCAAAGAAAAATCAGGGATACTACCTAACTATCCTAAAAATAAAAAATCTTTTTGGTGTTTTTAAATCGGACTTTTATCCCTCAAGAAAATTGTCCTAAAGATCCATCGTTGGGAAAAGTCTGAATTTTTCACATTTTTTTTCAATTTTCGTTTTTTTTTCTTTTCGTTTTTTTTTCGTTTTTTTTTATTTAAACCTAGACTATGTCTACTACGAGTTCTAAAAGAAAAAAACTCAAAAAAATAGTTTTATACAATTACACTTCAGAAAGTAGTTTCCCCACCCCACACTTATATTATGCATAGTCCTCGATGCATGATTACATAGAAAGATATTAAAACAAGGGTGAGAAATACTCCCTGAGACCCTCTCGGGCCTAGCTCGGACATGATCCTCAATATTTAAGGGTCGGGACGACCCCACACTTAAGCTCAAACATGCACCTCAGCTTCAACTTTGGGTACTCAGACTTCCCCTACTCTGCAAAACAAAAACAACACAAAACTTGACACTAAAAAAAATTCAATAACTAAAAGATATACATGTTGGGTTGCCTCCCAACCAGCGCCTGATTTAATGTCGCGGCACGACGCAGAGTCTCGCTTACTCATCAGCGAGTACAACCTTTATCTTTTCACGATCAATCATTCCTCCCCAGTAATGCTTGACTCTATGACCATTCACCAAGAATGTCCTCTCACCTTTTAAAGCTCGTAGCTCGATTGCACCATAAGGGGTGACTCTCACCACCTTAAAAGGACCTGACCATCTCGACTTTAGCTTCCCAGGGAACAGTCGCAGTCTAGAATTGAATAACAATACCTGTTGGCCAGGCTCAAAGTGACGTGGCTCGATATGCTTGTCATGCCATCGTTTGGTCTTTTCTTTATATAGCTTGGCATTTTCATAAGAGTGCAACCTGAACTCGTCTAACTCATTCAACTACATAAGTCTTTTCTCACCTGCGGCTCCAAGGTCCATGTTCAGCTTCTTAATGGCCCAATATGCTTTGTGTTCGAGCTCAACGGGCAAGTGGCAGGCCTTCCCATATACCAGCTTATAAGGGGATGCTCCAATTGGTGTTTTATATGCAGTCCTATACGCCCATAGGGCATCATCCAACTTTGCAGCCCAATCCTTCCTATTCACACTTACTGTCTTCTCTAATATTTACTTGATTTCTCGGTTTGACACCTCAGCTTGACCACTTGTCTGCGGATGATATACTGTAGCAACCTTGTGGCAAACTCCATATTTAGCAAGAAGGTTATTCAACAATCAATTGCAAAAATGAGTCCCTTCATCACTGATTAAAGCCCGTGGAGTCCCAAATCTCGAGAATATGTTCTTTTTCACGAAAGCAGCTACCACCATGGCATCATTGGTTGGCAAAGCAATTGCCTCCACCCATTTTGACACATAGTCAACGGCTAGCAAAATATATTTGTTTCCTCTGGACGGCGGAAATGGCCCCATAAAATCTATCCCCCACACATCAAAAAGCTCAACTTCTAGAATATTATTCAAAGGCATCTCATGCTTCCTTGTGATTGTTCCCGTTCTCTGACATTGGTCACACTTCTTAACGAATGCATGCGCATCCTTGAATAAGGTTGGCCAAAAGAGGCCGGATTGTAACACCTTTGCAACTGTTCTATCTCCTCCATGATGGCCCCATAAGGTGATGCGTGACAATCATACAACACTAATTCCACCTCTTTTTCAGGAATGCATCTCCTCATCAACTGATCAGCACATTGCTTGAACAAATAGGGCTCATCCCAGTAATAGAAGTTCACATCATGTAAGAACCGGTTTCTAGTTTCAGATTAGATTTCGGGAGGGAATACTCCACTCACAAGATAATTCACATAGTCTGCATACCATGGGGGAGAGTCTTGGGTTATAGCAAAAAGTTGCTCATCAGGGAACATTTCTTTAATTTGGCCACCCTCCTCCACGTGATCATGATTTTCCAACCGTGATAGATGATCAACTACTTGGTTCTCTGTCCCCTTTCGATCTCGTATTTCAACATCAAATTCCAGCAGCAACAAAACCCAGCGCATCAAACGAGCTTTGGATTCCTTTTTTGTAAACAAATACCTGATTGTTGCATGATCCGTATGGACTATGACTTTCGTTCCCGCCAAGTATGCCCGGAATTTCTCAAAGGCCCACACAACGGCTAACAACTCCTTCTCAGTGGTGGTGTAATTCTGTTGTGCATCATCAAGAGTCTTACTCGCATAGTAGATAGAATAAAACATCTTGTCCTTTCTCTGGCCTAGCACTGCCCCAATAGCAAGGTCACTCGCATCACACATAAGTTCAAATGGTAGAGACCAATCAGGTGCCACAATAATGGGGGCAGTCACCAACTTCTTTTTAAGTTCCTCAAATGCGTTGAGGAAAGAATCATCAAAATTGAAAGAGACATCTTTTTCAAGCAGCCTGCACAAGGGAGTGGCAATTTTTGAAAAATCTTTAATAAAGCGCCGATAGAAACCCGCGTGTCCCAAGAAACTCCGGACACCCTTCACTGAGATAGGTGGAGGTAATTTTGCAACCGCCTCCACCTTTGCTTTATCAACTTCAATGCCGCTCCTAGATACTCTGTGACCCAACAAGATGCCCTCTTGTACCATAAAATGGCACTTTTCTCAATTTAGTACCAGATTTGTTTCTTCACAACGGGCCAGCACCTTGCTTAAATTCCTCAAGCAATCATCATAAGAAGACCCAAAAACTGAAAAATCATCCATAAACACTTCCACGAATTTTTCCACCATGTCGGTAAAAATAGCCATCATGCATCTCTAGAAAGTGGCTGGTGCATTACAAAGACCAAATGGCATTCGCTTGAAGGCAAAGGTGCCATAAGGACAAGTAAAAGTAGTCTTCTCCTGGTCCTCTGGGCATATGACAATCTGATTGTATCCTGAATAACCATCAAGGAAGCAGTAATATTCATGCCCGGCTAACCTGTCTAGCATTTGGTCGATGAATGGGAGTGGAAGTGATCCTTGCGAGTTGCCTTATTGAGCCTTCTATAATCAATGCAGACTCTCCAGCCCGTAACAGTGCGAGTGGGGATTAGCTCATTCTTCTCGTTCTCAACTACAGTCATTCCTCCCTTTTTGGGCACACATTGAACCGGGCTTACCCAGTTGCTATCAGAAATAGGAAAAATGATACCTGCATCGAGCAACTTGATTACTTCCTTTTTCACCACCTCCTTCATAATGGGATTTAATCTCCTTTGCTGCTCTACACTGGGGCGGTGTCCGTCCTCTAGAAAGATTTTATGCATGCAAAACGATGGACTAATGCCCTTGATGTCAGCTATAGTCCACCCAATGGCCCTTTTATGCTCGCGGAGGTCTCTGAGCAATTTTTCTTCTTGAGTGCTGGTCAAGCTGGATGAAATAATCACGGGCAGTGTCTCTGAGTTCCCCAAATAAGCATAACGCAGATGCGCTGGAAGTGGCTTGAGTTCTAGCTTCAGCGCTTCTTCAATAGATGGCCTGGGGAGGGTCAGAGTGACAGGCCTGTCCAACTCTTCAAATTTTCTAATCCCATGTACATAACTGCATGACATATCCAGCACTTGCTCAATCTCTCCCATCCTATCATCTTCACCATTTTCTACGTCCCCAATCAATACTCGTTCAACAAGATCTGCAGGGCTCATATAAGGTACTAACGACGTGGCATCACCTTCTACCACAGAGATCATGGACAATTCTTCATAGTAGGCTGGTAACTGGAGTGCTCTATAAACGTTGAAGACCTCCACTCGATCACCCACTCTCATCGTCATCTTTCCTTCACAAACATCAATAATAGCTCGGCCCGTGGCTAAGAATGGACGCCCCAAAATAAATGGGACTTCCTGATCAGGCTCGTAATCCAGGATGATGAAATCAGCTGGGAATATAAAAGACCCCACTTGGACAAGCACATCTTCAATTACTCCCTCAGGATGAGCAAGGGAGCGGTCAGCTAACTGTAAGATAACGGTGGTTGGGCGTGGTTCACCCAACCCCAACTGTCTGAATATAGATAGCGGCATCAAATTGATGCTTGCTCCAAGGTCACATAGAGCTCGCCTAACAGCATCTTTACCAATCGTGATTTGGATAGTGAAACTACCTGGATCCTTCAATTTCTGAGGTAACTTGCCTTGAATTCTGGAACTGCACTCCTCAGTGAGTGCCACAGTCTCGAACTCGGTCAGCCTCCTTTTATTCGCCACAATGTCCTTGATGTACTTTGCATATTTGGGTACTTCCTGTAAGATGTCAACCAATTAATTTGTACCTGCTTCAAGATATCAAGAAACTTTTTATATGCGGCATGATCTCGTAATTTCTGCAGTCTTTGCGGGAATGGAAGTGGTGGCCTTGCAACCAATTGTGGGGATTGCTCAGCCACCGCCTCTCCAGCCGGCTTCTCTGGCTCCTTGGCTTTTTCTGATGTTGATTCTACAGTGGCTGGCATCTCATTAAAAGTCACCTGTTTCCTCTTTTTAGATAGAACTCCTCTATTTGTCTCCCATTCCTCAACGACACAGCATTAAGGGTCACCCTAGGATTGGCTTCAGTGTCACTTGGAAGAGCTCCCGCTGGTCTAGTATTTTGAGCACTAGCAAGCTGTCCCATTTGATGCTCCAAATTTCTCACTGTTGTAGCAAGGGCTTAATGTTTAGCCATCATCTTTTTAAACATGTCTTCAAGGTGGCTTGTAGGATTCGCTTGTTGTTCAACCTGAGGTGGTCTATATTGTTGTTGAGGTGCTTGAGGCCTGTATTGATTCTGAGTGCCCTGGTTTCCACCCCAAGAGAAGTTTGGGTGGTTCTTCCAGTTGGGATTGTAAGTGTTCCCATATTGGTTTGTTTGGCCCCTATTTGAATTACCCTCAAAGCAGATAGACTCTGGGTTTGCGGGGCATATGTCGCTCGTGTGCCCTTCTCTACATATTTCACAAAAAGCCTGAACATGTTGTACCGGTTGTGTTTGCTGCTTGTTGATACTCAAATTCATCTGGTTCACTTGATTGGCTAGTGTAGCAATCTGCGCTGATAATGCTGAGACGACATCTAACTCAAGAACCCCTGCAGACTTTTGCACTGTGTGCCTGCCCATCTTTCCTTGCCAATCCGGATTGCTCTTGGAGAATTTGTTCAATAATGCATATATCTCGTCAAAGCTTTTCTCTAACACCTGACCTCCAGCTGCAGCATCTACCACGATCTTTGTTTCAGAATGTAGTCATTCTATGAAAGTGTGAGCTAACACTTCATTCGTCTGATTGTGATGAGGACAGTCTCTGAGTAGCCCCTTGAACCTTTCCCAAGCTGAGTATAACGATTCACCTGCTTTCTATTTGAAGGCCACTATTTCACTTCTGATCTTTGCAATTTTGCCTGAAGGAAAGAACCTTGGTAGAAATTTTCTCGCCAAATCATTCCATGTTGTAATGGAGTTAGCTGGTTCTGCCTTTAGCCATCGCTTAGCCTCACCCAATAGAGAGAATGGAAAAAGTGTGAGCCTCACATAATCTGGAGTGACCCCGTTAGTGATATAAGTATCACTAATCTCCAAGAAGTTCAGAATGTGCTGCTGCGGATCCTCATGTGGAAGACCCATAAATTGCCCGTTCGCATGAAGTAACTGGATCATGCTCTGTTTCAGCTCAAAATGCCCAGTGATCCTGGGCTTCACGATACTGGAGGTGACATTAGCAATGCTGGGCATTGCCACCTCCTGAACAACCATAGGTTGCTCCTCTGCCATGTTCACAGGAAATTGAACAAGTGTCTGAATATTATTCGTGTCCCTTTCTTCCCTCAACCTCCTGTGAAATGTTCTCTCAGGTTCAGGATCAAAGCCTTGAAGTCTGTCCTGGCTTCTGACCCTACGCATTCAATCAAAGTTCCTAAGATCTGAGCAACTATCAAGTAACGTTAGACTAGGCGAAATAAGCAATTAAAGCAAAAACTAGCGAGTAGTTAATATTCAAGTCCCCGGCAATGGCGCCAAGAACTTATTGCTCCCAAACGCACACGCAAGTATACATGGTCGACAAGTAATATAATGATAAGTTGAGTGTCGAACCCACAGAGACTTGTGTAAACTACTCACTAAATCACTAAGCTTGCTATTCAATCTAGCTAAAAGCAAAGTCCAATAATATGATTATACTATCCTATGATTCTAAGTAATACTAAATTATCAAGTAACGAATTGATTGTTGTGTATTCAGTAGAGATAAGTATTCCAGGGTTGTAATCGATTCACCATTCGTATTATGTTCTAATTAACTCTCCCTTTCATATAATTCACCCATGGTTGCTAATTAATCGATAAATGCTCTCGTAGCCTTCTCCCGAAGTACTACTCACCTATTCTCAATAGATTAACGCCTATATTCCTATGAAATCAATCTATTAAGAACGCATTAAGATCACGATATTTAATTAAGCACGGTGACTAGGTATATTCCTATCCTAACCACAAATCCGCTCCCCCTAAGGGTTAAGATCATGCTCTCTTCAATTCTTCTCTAATCTAAACATGGCTTTCCCAAGCATAGCATAGATAGTAAATAGAACCTAACTGTTGGCCAGACAATTAAGCAATTAAACACAGAATTGAAGAAACAACCATATATTGGTGAATTATAATCAAGGTCAAGCTAATATCAAACAACAATATTCATGGCTAAATCATAACCCCAGAACAATGGGTGTTTACCCACTCATGATGTAATCAAACAATTTCATAAGTTTTGATTAATTGAAAGTACTGGAAAAGATGAAGAATTCCGAGTTATTCTTGCGCCTCAATGTTTCTCGCATGTATTTTTGCTCCAAAGTGGCGTCCTCCCCCTTTCTTGGCCGGCTTCCCTCGTTTAATATAGGGTTTAGGGCTTAAAATCCCGTGTTTTGCACTTTGGTCCTTGAAGTTTACGCGTCCTGTCGCGGTCCTACCGCGGTTACCCCAGGACCGCGGCCAGAGTGGCCTTCGGAATTCGCAACAATGTTCTGCCGCGGTCCTACCGCGGTTACGCTCGGACAGCGGGTAGAGTGGCCTTCAGATCTAGTTTTGTCCCTTCGCTTGGTGCACTTTGTGGATACTGTATGATTGGCCTCCTTTTCTCCGTAATTGATCCCAAAAGTACTCCACGGACTTCTTTTATTGGATATAGCCTGCAAAGCATGAAAAGCACTAATCAGAGCATTTTGTTATCACTCTTTACCGTAAAAACTATACAAAAATGTGGTTCCTTAGGGCCTAATTATAGTCTAATTTACCTAATATCACCTATCATCAGTATGTTGCTGCTGCTTCTTGTTGTGCTCAACTACTATGGATCAAACAACAGTTGGTAGGTTTTGGAATTGAAGTGGGATGTATTCCAATATTCTATGATAACACTAGTGCTATAAGTATGACAAAGAACCGTGTTCATCATAAGAGGACTAAGCACATAGATGTTAGACACCACTTCTTAAGAGATAACTATGAGAAAGGTTTGATTGCAATAGAATTTTGTGCTACTGATAAATAAATAGCTGACATTTTTACTAAAGCATGAGTAGAGAAAACTTTGAGAGGAACAAGTTGGAATTAGGGATGATTAAGATCACCTAATAGGTCCAGTTCAGAATGCACAATGAAAAAAAAAATTGAAAAAATTGTATTTTGGTTAGGAGTTCTAACTTTGTGTAAATATCTAGATCAATTCTTACTCAGTTTCATACTTTAATTAGTATACTCCTGTGACATGTGTATATATGACTCACTGATCTCTTACAAAAGTTTTTCTATTATGGCATTTGAGGCATGTTCAAGAGAATTCTATATGAAGAACTTGGTTCATCAGTATGTGTTCATATGAAAGCTCAGGTATGTTTTCTATACTCTGCACAATTAGAAAAATTAATTTTCCAATCATGAGCAGAAGTCCTACATTTGTAAAATTCCCAGAAATTCTATCCGTTGAACATTGAACCAGTTTCATTTTCCTAGAACTCTAAAAACCGGGATTTTTGCCTAAAATCTAGCGATGCCTAATAATTACTAAGAGACTGGAATTACACCTTGATTAGACCTCTAATTGACCCCTGAAAAGGCTGTCGTTACTGCACTTATTACTATTTGCCTTTAAATACACACCACACCTCTTCTTCTTAATCCCATAACCGTCAAAATTGTATCTCCAGTTCAAATTGATTTTCCTCTTCAGAAATCCCAAATCGTCTTCTTCTCAGAAATTCCCAAAACACTTCCTTAATCGAAGAACCATGTCTAACCCCCAAGATAATCCTGGCACTCCCCCACCAGCATCCCTCTCTAACACATCCTCATCTACTCCTCCTAGTGAATCCCCAAAACCTAGGTTTCATAGGCAGAAAATGTTGGCTAGAAAAACTGTAGCATCTGGAGCCCTAAGGAAAGCTCTAAATGAGAGATTGAAGGCTGGCCAAAAGAAAGAAAGTCTTGTTCACGAATCTGACTCCAGCTCTAAGTCTGAAGCTTTTATTTCTGCTAGTGAAGGTGAAGAACATGGGTCTTCTGACACTGAGAAAATTCAAGAAACCCCTGGTGAGGTAAGTTCTTGTGTGGTATTTTCTACTGTGGTTGAAAGCACTGAAAATAGGTTTGTTCTAGTTAGTCCTATTAAAGATGTAGAGGTGGCTGAATCAGGTAGGAGTGGAGGTAAAAAGAAAAGAAAAGAGAGAGAGGGAGCAAGTGGTGATGAGAGGGGTAATGGGAAAGAAAAGGTTCTTGCTATCTGTGGGAGTATTGAAGAAAGTGGCATCAAGTCAGGTGGAAGTGGTTCTGGAGAGGCGGCTGAAGGGCTTGTTCATCTAAGCAAGCAACAAGAAGAACCTGTTTCATCAGCTGAGGAAACCCTGGCTGATCTTCTGAAGAGGGTTGGGGCTAGTTATGATCCAAAGAAGCACAAAGCTTCACAAAAGGCTCCAACTGCTTCCAAGCCAACCAAGAAAAGCAAAACTTCATCCCCAAAACCTACTGTCCCTTCAGTGCCTAAGGGAAGAGCTACTAGAAGCAGGGTCAAGCAAAGTGAAGCAGAGTTACAGAAAGCTCTGGAAGAAAGCAGGAAGAAAAAGAGGGAGAAGGGAAAAGTAAAGGTTGTAGAAAGCTCTGAAGTAGTAGTAGAAGAAGAGGAGATGGAACTGGTCCATTAAGAAAGAGGAACAACTGAAGAGGTTCCAACACCCAAACCAAGAAGAACCAAGACTTCTTCAAAGAAGTCTTCCCCTGTACATGTACCTGCTGAACCCTCTTTGGCCAAAAGAACAAGATCTGCAGTAAAAGGCAAGCAGGTGAAAATTACTGAGGAAGATAAAGAATGGAGTGGTGAAGAAGAATAGGAAGAATCTGAGAAAGAACAAGATAGGTTTGCCATCTTTGGCAAAAGAAATTTTTTGAAAGGAAGGCTGCTGAAAGACCTAGATGAACCAGGAATAAGGAGGTTGGTGGATGCTCTTACTGCACAAGGGTGGAAGGACATGGTCCTAGAAATGGATGGAAGGCTGGCTAGGAAAGAACTGATTGAGTTTATGGCAAATGCCACTGTGAAGAATGGGGTAGTCACCAGCCTGGTGAAAGGAGTAAAGGTGGAGTTTGATGCACTCAAACTGGGTGAGATTCTGGACATACCTAGTGAAGGGTATGATGATTATACAAGGCAAAAATGGCCATGTTTGGATTCTCTCCCTACTGCTCTCCAAATCACTAGGAATTTCTGTGATGCTGAAGTTGCTGAAGATGTGCCTGAAGCCAGGTTTGTGCAGAAAAGTGAGATGAGGCATAAGCACAAGGTCTTGTTTGAGTTTGTCAACAAGTGTCTACTGCCTAGACAGGAGAGAAGGCACACTGCCAACTACATGGACCTGGTTCTTATGGATTGCCTTGTGAGAGGAATGCAGATCAATTGGCCTGCTTTTATTATCAAATTACTAGACAGGGTCATAAATGGCTCCAAGGCTCATGCCACTCCATATGGGTTCGTATTGACTACTGTTCTGGACAGGCTGAATGTGCCTTTGAAGAAATGGGAGATGGAATCAAGCAAGGAACATTTTAGCGTCGGGACTCTTCTAGCTTGTGACTATCTAGTCAATGCCACCCCAGTTGAACCTGGTTTATCTCTGAAGACACCCATTAACAGCAAGGTTAGGGCCTTGGTTCAGGAGTGTGGAACTAAGGATGATGAAATTGCTAGGCTCAAGGCACGTGCGGCTAAGTTGGAGAATGAGAGAGATGACCTTAGAACTGAGCTAGCAAAAGAAAAGGAGAAGAGTGATGGAATGTTTCAGAATATGCTAAACTTCTCCAATCTCAACCATCTAGTTCTTCCAAGTCCTAGGCCTTCCAGTACTTGTCTTTAGATCTAGTCTAGTAACCCCCAGTGACCCGATTTAGGGATGTTTCAGTTTCTTTTTGCTCATGTTTTGGAAGTTTTTTCTTTCTTTTTGTGGTTTGTTTGTGGAAACATATCCTTATCAATGACTCCTGCTTTTTCTCTTGTTCTATGCAGCTTTTGATCTTAATAGTTCAATTATGTCTGTTGATTATTGATAATTTGATTCATGTTTTCTCTTGCAGTTGCCTTAGTGGCCATGAGTAATTATTAAAATCTGGGATTCACATTGGGTATGAAACTTTTCGATGATGCCAAAAGGGGGAAGAGATATTGTGCTTTATTCTTTATTCTGAATGAATGTGATATTTATAACCTAATTTATTCTTAAAACTGAGTTCTTACAGATTTTTTGATCAGTAAAAGCACAGAGTTTGTCATCATCAAAAAGGGGGAATTTGTTGGCCCAAGTTCAGGTGAAGTTTTGAAGAATGACAAAATGAACTCAGTCATGGACCAGGTCCATCATGTGAGGCACAGTATTTATCAACCTATACATGTGAGATGCACGTGAAGGAGATAAGTCTCAGCGATCAAGTAGCAATATCTCCTGAACTAATCGAAAAGGTTGCATATTGGATAACGAGTGAAAGTCTCCTTATGAGAAGAGAACACAATCCAGATAAAGGATAGGGTTGGAGTTTGTATTGTTCAAGGACTCAACTTCGATGGAGGATCACCAATTGAGTCTTAATCAAACTCTAATTACTAACTCATTAAATAATAGTGATTGTTCTCTTTTACAGGTATTGCACAAATGCAGAAGTTAAACTAAATTGCTTGCAAAATTGCCTCGCTTATGCTACTGTTCCTATTTCCTAGAGAGACAAACTCCAACCTAGAGTAATACCATGTGTTTTCCTAGGGTAACCTTTTGCCAAAAAGGGTTACAAGTTGTACAACCTAACTACTAAGAAATATTTTGTTTCCAGGGATGTTGTCTTCCATGAGACTTGTTTTTCTTTTGCTACAACCACTATTTCTTCCATATCTTCTACTACTACTCCTACTACTACTTCTGCTACCTTTCATTTTCCACCTCCATTTTTTCCTTTCCCTGATTCCCAGGATGGTAGGACAACTACCTTTATTCCTGCTAGCCTTTCCATTCCCTCACCTGGTCCTAATCCCTTCCTTAATGATCATGTACCTGCTGATACTTCCTTTCCTTCCTCTTCTTCTATCCTAAACTTTGATCCTGACATTCCTCCTCCTCCTCCCCTCTCCCTACCTGAAGTTAGGAGATATGGTAGACAACATCACACTCCTTCTTACCTTAAGGATTATGTGTGTCAACTTCCTTCTTTTTCTAGGTCCAGCTCCTCTTCTTCCCCCTTAGAATCTGAACCTTTCTCTTACTCACAAGCTGCTTCTGTCCCAGCCTGGCAGGATGCCATGAGAAAGGAGTTTGAAGCATTGGATAGTAATCACACTCGGGACATTGTTCCCCTACCTCTTGGTAAAAAGCCTATAGGTTGTAAGTGGGTCTACAAAATTAAATACAAGGCTGATGGGAGTGTTGAAAGGTATAAAGCTAGGCTTGTCATTAGAGGGGATACACAGGTTGAAGGAGTTCATTTCACAGAAACATTCTCCCCTGTCATTAAGATATCTACTGTCAAATGTTTAGTTGTTGTGGCTGTTAAGAAGCACTGGACTCTCTCCCAATTAGATGTCAATAATGCTTTCTTACATGGTGATCTAGATGAGGAAGTCTATATGAAATTGCCCCAAGGACTGAGTGTCTCTAGTGTTCCTTCCACTTCTGCTTTTGTTCCTCTTGTATGCAAATTGAAGAAATCTCTTTATGGGTTGAGACAGGCTTCAAGACAATGGTATGCTAAGTTGTCTCAAGCCCTATACTCTAGAGGTTACACACATTCCCTTAATGATTACTCCTTGTTTATTAAGGGTAAACCTGGGGGTCTAGTTCTATTGGCAGTCTATGTGGATGATATAATTATCACTGGGGATGATACAGCTGAAATTTCTGCACTCAAACAATTTTTGGATGAACAATTTAGGATTAAAGACCTGGGATCTCTACATTATTTCCTGGGAATTAAGGTATCTACTAATTCTAGTAGGGTTCTCCTTAATCAGAAGAAGTTTGTCTTTGATTTGTTCGCAGCAGTTTGATTGTACAGCTGTTTCTCCTGTGGTTTGTCCCTTGGAACTCAATAATAAATTGCATGTTGATTCTGGTGCTTTATTTCCTTCTCCTCACAAGTATAGGAGTCTGGTAGGCAAGCTCCTTTTCCTTACACATACCAGGCCTGACATTTGCTTTGATGTTAAGTCATTTCTTGAAATCTCCTAGAGTCCCTCACATGTATGCTGGCCTTCATGTACTTAGATATCTTAAGGGAAATGTGGATCTGGGGCTTTTCTAATCTGATTCTCCTAATTTCTCCATCCATGCATTCTTAGAGAGTGATTGGGTAGCATGCCCTGATACTCGCAGATCTGTTATTGGGTTCTGTGTGATTTTGGGGGGATGTCTGATTGGCTGGAAGTCCAAAAAGCAGCCTGTTGTGTCCTTATCATCTGCTGAAAATGAATATAGAGCCCTTAGTAAGGTGGTTGCTGAATTGACTTGGCTTTCTAGGCTACTCACTGACTTTGGAATCTCTGTATCTCTTCCTTTTTCTATATTTTGTGACAATCAGACAGCTTTACATATAGCCCGGAATCCAGTCTTCCATGAGAGGACTAAACATATTGAAGTGGACTGCCACTTCATCCGGACTAAGCTCTCTGATTGTTTGATTTCTTTATCTCATGTCCCTACTACTCAGCAATTGGCAGATGTTCTCACCAAGCCCCTTCCTGGTGCTCTTCATCATGATCTTCTGGGCAAGTTGAAGGTGGTTTCCCCCTCCAACTTGAGGTGGGGTGTTGAGCTAATGGCTTATTTGGCATCTAAACCCAAGATAAACATTGATTGTAAAGCTTTATTTAATCAGTCTTCTTTTTTGGGCCACTTTGTATTTTAGCCCATTTTAGTTTTCAGCCCATTCTTGTATTTTAGCTCACTAGATTAATACAGGTGAAGCCCAATGTATAAATAGGCATATAACATTCTAGAAAGACCCATCGGGTCATTCTCTATGGTTTAGGGAAAAGAAACAGACCTGACTCTCTTTCTCTCTCAGATATGAAAACCCTAATGTGATTTTCTCCTCTTTCACTCGATTTACAATGTTCTCACAATGTTTGTTTTGATTGTTACTTAAATTTTGTTGGATCGTATCGTTAAATCGGTCGTTGCGTAAAGATAAAAAGTAACACTTTATGAAACGATCGATTTGGTGGGGTCGTGTCGTTACCTTTTTTTTTCTTCTCATCTTGCCCTTCCTTATTATTAAATAATCATATTTATCCTTTACCTTGTCTTTTTATATAATGATTCTACCTCGTGCCTTACTTTTCTTTATAATATTGCAAGTTTATTCTTCATATTGTTGGTGCATGACATCATAAAACAACGGCAAATAATACAATCTATTCAAACATCGTATACATCCAAACAATACAGTACACTACAATACAATACAATACTATACAATACATTATAAAATGATACATAACAACCATCAAGTGATTCTATATATAATGCCAGCCTACTTATTGTTTAATTTGGTGTCACCAATTCTTAAAAGTTTCATTCTCAACAGATAATTTAGAATCCATCTTAAGAGCAAGATCATAACTTTCAGCTATAAAGTCAACCTGCAGATAACTTGAAGTCACCAATTAGAAACTATGAATTAAATTCAAGCTGATGAAATTTATTTCAAATGGATTCAACGAATTTGCTGAATGTATCTACTTCCAACGTGATCCAACCATGTGATATTTGAACTTGCTAATTAAATTGGGGTTTTGACACAGTTACCCACAAAAACAAAACTATTTACCATTGTTTACCCATTTGTTTTCCTACCCATAAACTAATTACATTTCCTACCCATAGTAGGTTTTGTGGGAAATTTTTTC
>NW_017673460.1:19136-22798 GCF_001879085.1 Nicotiana attenuata
GCTCGGGAGAGTGCGTCTAGTAAATTGTCGTAATTACTCGGGAGAGATTTACGGCAATAAGAGTGCTCATGATCGGTAGAGAATACTTAGGCGAAATTATAGAAGACATAGCGGGAAGGATTCCGACAATAGGGGAAATCATAACTCTAGACCTCCTTAATCTTTTCTCTAACCCTCAGTATCGTTAGTTGTTAATTTACTATTTTAATTTGTTAGTTAATTAGTTAAACACAAGAATCTTAATATCTATAAGTTAGGAATTGTTCAAGCTTGTCTTCTTGGTGATAGTGAACAGCTGTAGCTAAACCTTAGTTCTCTGTGGGATTCGACTCCGGACTTGTAAACCGGATTATATTTGCAGCGACCGCTTAGTCCTTTTTATAAGGCATAGTTGGGCGTGATCAAATTTTGGCGCCGTTGCCGGGGAACTAACGGTGTAGTTGTAGGTGTACGTATTGCTAGGTTTCAAGTTTGAACTTTTATTTTATTATTTGATTTTTTTTATTTTTTTTATTTTAGTTTTATTTGTTTATTTGAGAAACATGACATCATGGAATTATGAGAATTTTGTTGTTGGTAATTCTACTTTTAATCCTCCTTATGCATATTGTGAAGGAAACCACCCAGGGCAAAATTATCAAAATATTCCTGAGAGCGAGTTTTGTGCACCAACTCAATCTTATGTGTGGATGTGTGTGATATGTGTGGTGGTCAAGATGGTCACTTTCACGGTTGTGCTTATATTTCTTACCTTCCCCCCAACCCCTTACTTTGATGGTTCTTCTTTTTCTGGTGAAGTTAATAGGAACAAAGAACCTAGGGAAGCTGACCTAAAGAAGCTCGAAGATATGTTAAAGTGCATTTTGGATCAACAGAGTAAATTACTACTGCGGATAGAAAGGCAGGAGGAAACTATTCACAACTTGAAAGTTCACATGAGTCAACTGGTTGAAGTTTTTAATGCTCAACAAGCCAATATTGTGAATAGTATCCAAGAAGAGCGTGAATTAGATACAGAAATTGATGAGCTAGAGGAGGAGGCTAGAGTAGAACACCAACAATCAATCACACTAGATTTTGAGGATGTCGATGTTGTAGAAGAGATACTAGAGTCAACCAAGGATATTGAGGATACATATTTAGTTAACTCTATTGTCATTAGTGTTGAGAATGTAGATAGTCCCAATGTTCATGTAGTTGAGCGCATTGGTCCTCACTCCAAGCATTTTTCCACATTGTGTTTAGATGATGATATGGAAATAGAGTCGTCCGAGCCATTTGAGGAGTCGAGGAATGAGGAACAAAGTGCTTACATTCCGGAATTCTTCTTGCCAGAAAATCGGGATTACACACCTCATCTAAAGGCCAAGAAGTGCAGAATACTACATTATTTTATTGGGCCAATCAGATTCGTTCCACCACCCCAGGAGCATGATCATAGAGCAGAATCAAAACTTGGGATCCGATTCATAAGTTCAAAGTGGAGGCAGAAAGTGATTCACGTCGTGCCGCGACGTTAAATCAAGCGCTTGTTGGGAGGCAACCCAACTTTATTGCTTTCTTTATTTATTTATTTTATTATTTTTATTGTATTATTTTTGTAGTGTCAATTTTTTTTATTTTCTAGGAGCATGGAAAGCAAAGGTATTGGAAGGATGCATCAGCAAACCAAATGGTTAGAACTAAGTGTGAGGTACCCACACGAAGGACCAAGCTTCGGAGAAGTCTGAGTACCCCATGAACTGCTAGTGCTTCGGCCTTTGGCCTACCAGGGAGTTTCTTTTACCTTCTTGTATGTATGGATGTGCATTGGGGACAATGCACAATTTTAAGTGTGGGGTGAGGAGATTGTCTGGGTTGTTTTTCATGCTACATTAGCTGTGTTTGTTTTTTTTAAAAAGATTGGACTTTTCTTGATGACGGATCTTCTAGACAGTTTTCTTGAGGGAAGTAAGTCTAAAGAAAATACCAAAAAGATTTTTTGTTTTGTTAGGTAGTGTAGCAATTACCCCTTGGTTTTTCTTTAAACCACGGTTCTTTTCCAAGGGTTTTATATGAATCGGGTGTAGTTAGTTTTTTTTTCTTTTTTTTTTGGGAATAGGAGCCATTGTGTTTTGTTTTGAAATGAAGCAATATCTCTTGACTTTGTTATGCCTTGAGAATAGTGAGTACTTTGGCTGTGACGCTTAGGCTCAGTTTTTGACTTTTGTATAAGTACCTTAAATTGTATGATCTTAAATTTGCTTAACTGCTCTGACTAGGTTGTCTTGATGAATCCAATCCTGAGTGAGTTATGTGCCATGTGTGTGTAAGGTTTTGTGATATTATGTGCAGTGCATTTGATGTCTAGAACTTGCCCCGTGTGTTTGCAAAGCGAAATAGTAGTGTTGTTCAGTCTTGGAAGTGATATAGGCGTTTTCTTGTTGAGCCAGATATGTATATGTTACCCGCCTAATTATTATGTATCATAGTTAACCCCTTTGAGCCTGTAATCCTGTTTCTTTGGCAACCACATTACAAGCCTTACCCATTTGTTCGAATTAACCATCTATTTGAACCATTGTAACCTCTCATGAGCACGTGAATTATTATGAACTATGTAAAAGTTAAAGTGTGGGGTGGTTGGTTTGGCTTTTGAGTGGAACTAATGAAATAAGGAGAAAGGTGCACTGTTTTGAAAAAGTAAGAGCTACTTGAATTGGAAAAAAAAATAGTTGGATTCTTGTGAAAAAAAAATTCCTTGATAAGTGGTGGCTCTTGATGTAAGTGTGCTTAAAGAAGAATGGGGTAATATACATTGATGTGAAGGTGGAGTTTTGGTTTGACATAAGTATGGGGTTGTAATGTTAAAGTATATGTATTAAAGTGCTTAGGGAGGTGTAGTCACTCTTATATCTAAATGAATCCTACCCGTCCCGTAGCCTACATTACAACCAAATAAAGTCCTAATTGATCCAAGATTGAATGAGCTCGATTAGTGGAGTAGTACACTACGGGCAAGCTTATGGTGCATCTTTTGTGGCATATGAATGTTATTTCTGAGAGTGAGTGAATTCTTTCTATCTTGAGTTCCTAAGTGTTCTTAAATTTTATTGTATGGAACTACTCTCTTTTGTTGTGTGAGGGCACTTGATTCATGAAGGAAAGGTAATGTTAGTCACTTCTATATTAGAGTAAGTGGGTGAGTTGTGAATAACGTGTGGTACTTGTGAGTCAAATCTTGAGGTGAAGATGTTACGCTTTAGTGCTTAGTCTATTTTAAATACTCTTGGTGTGATGAGTTAGGAGAATTGTTTAAAAAGGTCGTGTCTATAAAAAAAGTGGAGTTTGATTGCTCGAGGACGAGCAATGGTTTAAGTGTGGGGTGTTGATGATAGGCTATAATTGCATATTTTAGTCGCTTATTACACTCGAATTTACTGCACTTTAATTGAGTTTGCGCTTTAATCGCTAGTGTTTTGCACTAATTGTGTATTTTATGCCTTGGAGGTGTGATTCCGAGCTATATATATGTTATGGAATGAATTTAAGTGATTTGAAGCTTTGAAGTCTGAGTAAAAGCTCAAGGAATTAAGCCGGGATCGTGTTCGGAGGTCAAATTTGATAATTAAGTACGAACGAAGACTTGAGGAGGCATATTGCGCACTGTCCAGTAAAATAGA
>NW_017673460.1:24760-28261 GCF_001879085.1 Nicotiana attenuata
GAATTTCGTAAGAAACGTGTCATATATAGGAAGTAACAATTTGATACAAATATTGATAACGAAATTTCAAAATCTTTCAAAGAGTCCTTTAGAGTTGATTAGTTTTATACAAATAGACTAGACTATTTTTTCACTTCAAAATAGATTTGGACAATTCAAATCATATGAAAATATTTTTGGTTTTCTATTTAGCAGTAAAAACTAAGATCACTAGATGTTAGGAAATTTAGAAAAAATATTGCCTTAATCATGAATGTTCCGTAAAACGTAATTATCAATTCGATATTGATGGTTTAAATTTATTTCTGAATTAAAAGTATTAAGAAAAATAGTACAATTAGAAGATAACAATTTAACTAATACACTTAATCAAATAAAAAGATTTAATTTTTTTCTAAATGCCTAAATTGCTTATGGAATAATATTAATAACTCGTGTTACCGTTGCTTCAACGAAAGAAGTTTTCAAAATTCAAATTGATAAAATCTTACCTAAGAGCAACAATGGCATAAGAAAGATTAAATTGATTAGTTATATTGTCAATTGAGAAATACTTATTAGGAGTTATTGATTATAAGAAAATTATTAATAACTTTGTATATAAGAAAAACTAAAATATAGACTTCAAATAAATAATAAAAAAAATTAAAAAGTTAAGGCCCCTAATAAAGTTTGACTTTAGGCCCCAAAATTCATCGGGCCGCTCCTGCCAAAGTTTAGGGGAGAAATTCAAAAATAGCCAGATTTACAAGTAGTCGTTCAAAAATAGCCCAGTTTCAAAAGTAATCGAAATTTAGCCACTTTTCATGTAAAGATAAATCTGAGCGAAAACACTGCTCAAAACCCGAAAAATACGCCAGTATATTATGCTGGAGTTCCAGCATAAGTATACTTGAACTCCAGCATATTATACTGGAGTTCCAGGATAAGTATGCTGGAACTGCAGCATAATATAATGGAGTTCCAGCATAAGTACACTAGAACTCCAGCATAATATACTGGAGTTCCAACAAAGTATACCGGTCCAGTATAATATGCTGGAAGTTCATACACAAGTGCTCGAATCTCCAGTATATTATGCTGGAACTTTCCGTGTGTTGGAGTTCCAGCATAATATGCTGGAAGTTCATACACAGGTGCACCGAACTCCAGTATATTATGTTGGACCGGTCTCTGTTGCAGCAAAATAGTGGCTAATTTTCATTGACTTGGTAAATGCTGGCTATTTTTGAATGACCAGTCCGAAAACTGGCTAGACCGTGCTATTTTAACAAAGTTTAGTGACCATCTAAACAATCAGCTCGAACAATTAAATAACGTATAAAGGTATAGTAAACTCTATTCTTTCAAAAAGAATAGAGTTTCCGAGGGAACGGCCTTGGATCAAGAAGATATGGAGAACGCAGAAATTGCTAATTTCCGAGTGAATGTCGAGACTTTGCATTTAGGATGGGCTTTTTGCATTCAAGGAACTAGAGAAACGAAAAACTTTGATATTAGCATATATAGGGGAAAAAACTAAATACTTTGATGCAACGGAGTCATTAGACGTGGCAGCAGTGTCATTTCAGTCTTTTATCACTACTTAATTTTATATATAAAATTGAATTCTGGAGCTGTGAAGATTAGAAAGCTTCATTTCCTGTTCCAAAATGTTTACGTTATGTTCAAACAGTGGTCGATTTTCTTTGGCGAATGTGGTGTTTCTCTGCCACTACGTGTCAACCTAGGTTCGGTTAATTATTCGCTGTTAGTTTATTAACGATGCAAATCCAACTAGGCAATTGGATGCTACTGCAAGTAAAGGTAAACAGAAGCGCGATGCCCGCTTTGTGCTCAGTCCTGTTTCCTAAACATTAAATTGCATCTTTTCATAGGTACAGGAATATCAATGAAGTTGTTGATTTTGTTAATTTTTGGGGGAGATAACTATTTACTGTATTTATATGCGTCAAAAGAGACGGTCCAACTGATAAGATGGAGTAACTATTTGAATTGTGATGTATTAGTTCTAAGTTCTAACTACTCCCTCCGGTCCAAACAAAATAAGTGATTTTTTGGCCTTTTTCTTGTGGTCCAAAATAAGTGATTTTTTCAGATTTCAAGAATGAATTAATTATTTTTTTCATACATTGTCCTTGGAGTAAATAGTGTTGGAATATGTGTTAGGAGTGTTTATGTGAGATAGTAAAGGTTAATATGGTCAATTCCATTGCTAATTAATGCTAAAAGGTGGATTTCTTAATCTGTGTGAAAACATCAAAAAAATCACTTATTTTGGACCGGAGGGAGTAACGATTTATTCAGTTTTGTCTTCCTACTCTTTGTCATCTATTGATTTACTACATGTTTTTAATTTTTATACGCAATGCACACTATGGCTGTCCAACGGGACGGGCCGGCCCGTCCCGTCCCGCGTTCCGTCCCGTCCCGCGTTCCGTCCCGGTCCCGTCCCGTCCCGCTTCAAGTTAAATGGGATGGGCCAATGTTAAACGGGACACGGGATGGGACGGGACGGCCATTTCGTCCCGTTTGTCCCGTCACGTTTTGTCCCGTCCCGCGTCCCGTCCCGCCAGTTTTTTTTNAAGAGTCCTCTACATTTGTTTTTTTTTTTTTTTTTTTTTTTTTTTTTTTAGAACTATCCGTTGGGCAACGGCTTAATTGGCAAAAATAGGCGTTGCCAACGGTCCAAACAGCCCCTACACCCCCCTAAAACACCCCCTATCCCCCCTCCCCCCCAAACTTTTAATATAACCCCTAAGTTTATTAAATTACACTTTGGCCCTATTTTCTACTATAAATATTCCCCATTCTTCTTCATTTTTTCCCACAAAAAATCAATCTTCTCTCTCAAATCTCTTAGATTCTAATATTCTATCTATATTCTATATTATTCTCTCAATTTTGTTACTATCAAGTATCAAGTATCAACTATCAAGTATCAAGTGATATCTTTCAAGTTTCAACTTTCAAGTATTTGGGCAAATTTTTTGGAGCAACTTTCAAGCTTCAAATTAATTCGTCAAGTATTTGGATCAATATTTAGGGCAATTTCTTCAAGTTTCAATATTTAATCGCGGTGCACTCGTTCCATCTCCTAATTTTAATATATAATTTTTACGTATCATTTTAGTGCTTAATTTTTGTGTTTACTTTACGTGTTATATTTTCGTATTTCATTTGTGTGTTTAATATTTGTGTTAGCTTTTTCAATTTAGTTTCGTATTTAAATTATGGCACCTAAAAATGTATTTGGTATTTTTAAAAAAAGTAGTAAAGGTGAAAGTAGTAGTAATCCTAATCCTAACCCTTCTCCTAGACCTCCTAGAGTTAGAAAGCATATTGATGAAATGACTCATGTTGATGAAACTTCATTTTCTCAACCCCCCACATTTTATGATGTTCATGTCGGAGAACAATTAGATCATGAAACTTTACAAAGACAATTTGGCAATGATATTTTTTTTGAGGATGAAGAAATTGAGGATGAAGAAATGAGGA
>NW_017673460.1:28268-42911 GCF_001879085.1 Nicotiana attenuata
CGACCACTTATATATTATGAAATGGGATCGTGTGGCATGCCGACCACTTATATATTATGAAATGGAATCGTGTGGCACGCCGACCACTTATATATCATGAAATGGGATCGTGTGGCACGCCGAACACTTGTATATCATGAACTGGGATCGTGTGGCACGCCGACCACTTATATATCATGAACTGGGATCGTGTGGCACGCCGACCACGTATTCTGTGTTAGAAGAGATTTGGTTGTAGTTTTCCTTATTTGTTCCTACCGTTCTAGTTTATCCGTTATTCCCAAAAGTATGCTCCCCTCCCAGTCTTAATTATTACTTTCCGCTGTTATTTTTCTTTGTAGTACTTGTATATAAATATCTGCACAGGTTGACTTGGTAGTCATGTCTAGCCTCGTCACTACTTCGTCGGGGTTAGGCCAGGCACTTACCAGCACATGGGGTCGGTTGTGCTGATGCTACACTTCTGTGCTTTTTGCACAGATTACGGTACCGGAGCAGCTCTTGGACCACAGCAGTAGTTGATCGGGAGCCCTCTTCAGTCCAGGGACTTACGAGGTAGCCTAGCTGGCGCTCGCAGGCCGAAGTCTCTTTCCATATTTTCTGTTTGCTTCATTGTACCGAGACAGACATTATGTATTTTTTTTCTATTCAGACTTGTTTGTAGCACTCTTTAGTAGTTCGTGAGATAGCGACTCCAATCTTGGGTAGTGAAATATTAGACTTCTGCATTTTGGGTTACTAGTTGTTTATGTGTTAAAAGACTTCCGCATTTATTTAAAGGCTCGATATTTTATTATTGTTATGTTGTTATCCGAAAATGTTTAAATGTTTGGCTTGCCTAGCTCCAACAGTAGGCGCCATCACGACTCCCGATGGTGGGAAATCCGGGTCGTGACATGTAATTGATAAGTATTTCTTAAACTTTTTAACAATTTTATCTTTTAACGTATTATTTCAATTTTGAACTTAACATTCTCGAATGGTAAATTTTTTATAGTCCATAAATGTAGTAACTCAAACAAAGTTCAAATCAATACTAATGCTATCAAAAGAAATTCAATTCAAGACTAGGAATGATGATAGTGTTGGATATCTATTTTTTAGTTTTACATTGATTTGTAATGAAAATGCATAACTTAGTTTATCTTTTTCTTTAATCCTTAGTTATGTAACTAATAAACCAATAGTACTTATTAGCTTATTTATTTTAGCATGACCAATATAGTATTTTTAGGTATTAATTAGCAGTATTTGCTTTATGCAATTTTATTATCTTTGTTATTGGATATATTAGTATAATGCTATGATTTATCTCATATTATTATATTATTTTCTTGAAAAATACGTTATATAGTTGTATCTTACTAGGACTAAAGAAATATTTGGAGCACAAGTTACATAGCTAGCGTTTGGCCATAGATCCCAAATTTATTTTGAAAAATCTGATTTGGGTGAAGTTTGGTTTGAAGATGAAAATGTGTTTGGACATACGTTTTCAAAACATATTTTCCAACTTTATTTTAGAAAAACATGTATATAATTCTCAAGTTTTGGGATTTTGGCCCAAAATCAACTCAATAGCTGATTTTGGGATTTGAAATTTGGGATTTGGGATTTGGCCAAAATATGGGCAAAATTTATGGCCAAACATGAGTTTTGAAAATAAATCCCAAATTTATTTTGGCAAAACTCATGGCCAAACGGGGCCATATTTTGTGTTATGAAGACTTTATCGGAAAAAAATCCGAAAACCGAAAAACCGAGAAAAACCAAGATTGAAAAATCCGACATCATTGGTTTAGTTTGGTAATTGAAAAATCCGAACCAACCTGGCCTATGTACACCCCTAGCCGAGGGTCTATGAGAAACAACATCTCTGCCTTCACAGAGTCGGGATAAGGTCCAATATATTATTCTCCCCATGGTCCACTTGTGGAAACTCACTAGATTTGTTGTTGTACATGAATGAATCGCTAGAGTGAATATGGCTGTCCAACGGGACGGGCCGTCCCGTCCCGTCCCGCTAAAAATTAAACGGGATGGGCCAATGTTACGCGGGACACGGGACGGGACGGGACGGGACGACCGTTTCGTCCCGTTTGTCCCGTCCCGTTTCGTCCCGTCCCGCCACCGTCCCGTTTAAATATCGTCCCGTCCCATTAATTTCGTCCCGTCCCGTCCCGTCCCGTCCCGTTGGACAGCCATAATGCACACTATCAAGTTACTTAGATTCAATTATATGTCATTGTCTATGCATGAATCATTAATTTGCGAAAGTGGCTAAGTGACCTGCTAAAACTGATTAATTTCTAGTAGTTAATAGTCATGGGCGGATACTAATATAGGAATACCGACTTCATCTGAATCCAGTACTTTCGACATGAAGTACAAATTTATACATAAAAATCTAGTAAAATTACAACAAATAGTAATTATGAACTCATAACTTATGGAGTTTAAATCTCGGATCCGCCAATGTTTATAGTATGAACATATTGTATGTTGTAGTAACTTATTACTCCCCAAGTACAACCATATTGTTTGTTACTGATATAACTTGAGTGCTGCCGTATTGCACATATTTCATGGCAGTCATATTGTTTACTCCGATGAGCTTTTGAAAATCGAAACCTTGAGATTGAGAACTTAAATATATTTGCTGCCCAAGAGAGTTGTACTAGTGCTATAATTTATGCAGATTCCTAATAATTAAGTACATCGAGTTTGGGTACTTGACTTTGTCAGTGGGATGCCATAATAAAGATGACTAATTTCGAAGACCATTCAATTTCTAGGAAGTAGTATATCAATGACCAAACAATACTAAAAATTTGATTAGATTAAATAAATGAATTCACATTTAACTTAAAATGACAGGACTGTTTAGACTCCTCCTTATTAATTGGACTTAATCAATTCATGGTAGTTATGAAATCAAAAGAAAAACTAAAAGAATTGAGATGGTTACAGTAAACTATTGAAGTATGGCACTCCGGTCTGTGGCAACCAATCATCTCCAACTAGAAAACCAGATACTGTAAAATTAGCAGCATCAGTAGCATTCAACATTTGGATTGCAGGCCATGTAACTCTGCCTGTTGTATTTGATCCCAGTCCAGTGTTATTAAACTCAGCATAATAAGACGTGTTTAGCGCGAAATCTCCAGACCAATCATGCCAACCTAATGGATGAATAAAACCATCCATATAAGATTGCATATAAATCGTCCTCGAATACTCCTTCCATGGCCTACCAAGATATGTTTTAGTGCTACTATTGCTAAATGCCAAATCATCTGCAGGTCTAACTGTGCAATTATGGATTGAAATTCCAGTGTTTTGATTTATGTCTGTTCTGCCTTGAGCCGTTATTGCATTGAACTGATTGGGCAAAGGGAGACGTGGATACAAGTTGCAATTCTGGAAAACAGCAGCTGCATTGCCAAATATGAAATCGACAGTGCCATATATGTCACACTCTCTGTAAAATTGCCTAAGAGAGTGTACGTATAATGTGTCTTGGTATGCCTCGAAACTGCAGCTATAGAATGTGGATAAATCAGCACCGTTTCGGACTGCAACTGCTTGATGCTTAATTGCTCCTGCTGTGTTTTGGAACGTAATGTCAACTGCAACGAATCCTACACCAACCACAGCTGAAGAAGTAGACACAAAACTATTGTTAAACAACCATGCAACAAATTAAGTACAAAATTAAATTTTAGAAAAGGTAGAGTTGTTCCTTGATGACTTCTAGGCGAGAAGTTCGAAATGTGATATTAGTCTCTTTATAATGTATGTGAAGGTTGTGTATGCAACCCTCTTCCAATCAGAGACGTATGCATATTTCAGATATAATGAGTTCAATCTTTAATATTCTTACCAATAAACCGGTAATACTTTTAAAAGTATGAGATTTGAATTTAACATTTATTGAAATTTTAGTCATTAGTGTAGGTAGAGGTAGATGGATCTCATATGTCATGGATTCAACTAAATCTTGTATTTTATAGATATAGAATGTATGTTCAATTAATACTTTATTTTGAATTCATAGTTTCAAAAAGTGCTCATTAAGTTTTAATTTTCCATCCGCCTATTTGTACATTTGAAAAGGTAAGAATATAATCTAGATACTTACAAAATGTGGAAGAGTTGAATGTTGTCCATCCATCAACAAAGCTATGATTGCCTGTAATGATGGTTCGATTAATGCCATCACCAATCATCATCAAATACTTCTTGTTTTTTGCAATGGCAACATACTCCTCGTACACACCTTCTGTTATGTATATAAGGAAATACCCTGCATCAACCTTGGTATTATTTGGTGCAGCAGCCACTGCATCATTAATTGTAGTGAAATTCCCACTTCCATCTTGATTGACAATCACAATGTCACTCACGTTAACTTGGTCATTATTTTCCTCCTGCAAAAGCTTTCTCCTGCTTACGGTTTCCAAAATTGCTTGGTTTCGTGCAGACATTTGGAACGATAATCGACCATTTTTTAACATCTGTTTTTGTCTAGGTTGACGAATTTTCGGTCCATTTTTCTTCTTTGGAACCCACCCTTTTGTGAATAAAGCTAAAGAAACACTATAAAGTTTAGTGTCATTAGAAAGTGGAGCAATTAAGCCATTTCTAACACTCCAAGCAGAGGATGTTGCTTGAAGACCATCTAAACAAGTTTGTGTGTTAGTCAAAATTGCACTGAGCATTGTTTGCACATCGTCAGCTTCTAAAACTGGCAGAATTTTGGATGTCACGTTAACAGTTTTAAAAGAAGTTGACAAATAATCCATGTTAAGCCCTGCTAGAAATTGGCAATCCTCTAGTGCACGGACAGCAGTGATTGTTAATTGTTTGGATTTTCGAAGGTATTTTTGGATAAGGGACAAGAATTTACGAGCTGAAGATAAAGATTTTCGGACGGATTTTCGACCATAGGCATAGACATTTTCATTGGGACTCCCTGTTGGTGGAAGAACAGATGATCTACAGAAGGAAGGATAAGGAGTGGATTTGCAAATAACAGAGGGAGGTACAGGGGTATTTGGAGGAACATCAGCAGCAAAAGAATGAGAAAATAAGATTGGAATAAGTAGAAAAAGTGTAGTGCAAAAAAGGGTGAAATGAACAAAAAAGAAGTTAGAATTTTTTGCCATGGCTTTTGGCATGCACATGAAATGGTGATTAATGTATGATTTTTTGTGCAATGGTTTGATGGATATTGGCATATATATATATAGCTAAAGAAATGGATAGCCAGCTTAGGTAAAAGCCTAGTTGTAATTCTTTTTGCTACGACGTGAAGAGGAACGGTGGCAGAAGACTTGAGAGTACGTAGTAGTAAAGTATTGTATAAAAATGGGATCAAAGTCAACCAGTAAATTGCATGGCCATTTTCTTGAAAGCGCGTCGATCTTGAAAATAGAGTAGTTGTAGTATTTGGTACTGGTAGGAATGCATTGATTGGGTTCCAACAAAGAGATGCAAATTTCTTGTCTTCTGCATTACTCCGAAGGGAGTATTACTTATTAGTACGTTCCGAGTCCAACTAGGAGCAGAGTACATAAATAATCTATTTAGGATTATGGTCATTATAATGTAGTAGATGCAGTTTGCTACTATTTGTTTGTGCATCATTTGTCAACGGAGTTAGCACATGCCAACTAGGTTTAGTTATATAAGCACTTCTTTTTAAGAGGGTGTTTGGATTGACTTATTTTAAGTGTTTATTGGCTTTTAAGCCCTTTTTTTAGTTTTTGTGGTGTTTGACAATGATAAAAGGTGCTTAAAAGCACTACTTTTAGGCATAGAGGGTGTTTGGCTAAGCTTATAAGCTGGTCAAACTAGTTTGTAAGCACTTTTCGGCTTATCTACGCGTTTGGTAAAGTCAAAAGTGCTTACAAGCCAAGTGCTTATAAGCCAAAAGCCATAAGCTGGTCACCCCCAACTTATAAATTTTTAGCTTATAAGCACTTTAAGTTTGAACAAGATTTTTACTATTTTATCCTTACAATTTTCCTTTTTAGATCAAAACTCCTACATCGATACTCACTGCCTCAAGTATTCAACCTAAACCCCCCTCCTACCCCCCCCCCCCCCTCTTCAAGTCTGCAATTCTCATTGACTATTTAAGATAAGCAAATTCTTTATTCCTTTGCATATTTATAACTATGTGATTGTGTATTAATCTTTGAACTGTATGTAATAAATGAGGACATATCAAATTTTTGGTGTATTGCTTTCTTTGTGGTGATGAAGACAATGTTTGTTTATCTTCAAATAATTTGTCCTATTTAGGTTTATTTTTTACTGAGAAACTTTTGTCAATTTATTAATTATTATAACTTATGATTATATGCTTATCATAAAATAAATTATATTTATCGTAAAAGTTATCTTATCCAAGCATAGTTGTATTTAAAATAAAATGACAAATAGAATATTTTGTATTTGAATCGATCTGGAATCTAAAATTTTGAAGAAATCACGCCCTTATAAGTGTAAACAGTTCTAAGGTTATTTAAGTTATTTTAACAGAAAAAGAGTTTATCAACACTTTTTTATCAAACACTGCAGCAATTTATTATATCAATTTCAGCACTTGTACCAAACACGTAACTGCTTATTTGTTAAATCAGTTTCAGCACTTAAAAGTACTTTTCAGCTACTTTAAATAAGCTAATCCAAACGGGCTCGTAAAAAGTACAAAAATAAGCCAAAAGCCAAAAATTGGATATTACCGACTTATGACTTTTGACTTTTAACTTGAAAGCTAATTTTTATAAGCCAATCCAAACACCCTCTTAATTTGTTACAATCTGCATCTTGTATGGCACGCCTGTTACCATCACCGAAACATGTATAAATAATGAGGTTTTTTCCTATCTATACCATATATGAAACTTTATTACCAAAAATGTGCATAGTATCTAAATTACCCGCCTAGTCCACACTTTTCCTACAATTTCTGTACCATTTGTTTAATACACGATTAATTGGGCAGAATCTTCCATAATTAACGCGCTAAAAATCAGGAAAAAATCTTGCGATTGATTGAGTCTACATTAAAATTCTGCCTTAATCACCTGCGAAAAATTAGGAAGCCATTATGGAAGTAAATATTCTTTCAGATATTTTCCACCATCGATAGCCATTAAAAAGCTTGAAAGCTTTGAATTCAAATTTGGATTTTCAAAAATTATTATTTGTTTGGATTGGGTATTGTTGAAAATAATCGGAAATATGGTTTGGAGTTTATATCTCAATTTTGAGGGGTTTTGGTGAAGATTAGACTTGGTTTTGACTGAATTTCAGATTGAAACTCGAAGAAGAAGAAGAAGAAGAAGAAGGAAGAAGAAAGAAGAAGAAGAAGAAGAAGAAGACATATTGCAGAAATTGTAGATAAATTTGTATTATTTGTTATTCTGATTGTAGATGCCTTTATTTTCTGTTTTCAACAATAAAAAATGGCTAAAACTTACTACAAATATTTTGAAAAAAACGCAATTATGTCAAAAATTACAAATTATGCTACAATTGGATGGGAATTGGGATATAAAAATTTAATGTACCTAGTTTGTAGATATTTTGTAGATAAATTGTAGATTATGTGTATTCTAATTGTAGGTGCTTTGTTTTCTGTTTTCACAAATCAAAAACGACTAAAACTTCTACAGATCTTCTGCAAAAAACGCAATTATGTCGAAAATGTTAATTATACTACAATTGAAATGGGAATTGGGATATTAAAATTCAATGTATCCAGTTTGTAGATATTTTGTAGATAAATTGTAGATTATTTGTATTCTGATTGTAGATGCATTGTTTTCTGTTTTCACAAATCCAAAACGACTAAAACTTCTACAAAATCTTCTGCAAAAAACAGTCTATAATTTATCTATAATTTTTCTACAATTTATCTACAATTATAAACTGTAGAAAATCACAACTAAAAATAATCTACAAAATTAAGACAGTTGTTTGCCGCCTGGTGTAGCACTTCCTCCAGCATCTACATCGGTGCATTTGCTTTGTTCTCATCTCGGTACGGATTTGTCTAGGAGATGAACTGTGAGTAGTAGGTTCCAAATGTATGTAGGTACATATAAACGAATGAAATGCGGCTCCAACTGTTGCAACAAATCTCCAATTTCAGAATTTTAAAAAGGAAAAACAAAAAATTAAAGCGCATCTCAACACCAATGCCAAATAAATCTAAAGTAATTCAAACTCGGAAAATCTTAAACTAATTTTAAAGTATAATGAAAATGCATTCTGAATCAAGCACAAACTGTATCACAAATATCTTTATACACAAATCTATATTGAAAAAAGCAAAAAATAGAGATTTAGAGAGAGAAGGAGATTTGAGAGATGTACGTTTTCCACCTTTCCCTGCCAAAGAGACGATAGATCTTAGCCTTGCCGAGAGAGAAAGTGAGGGATTAGTACTGGAGAAAAACGGAAATGCTTTAATTAAGGAGTAGAAAATATCTCATTAATTATAACCTTAATTAGATATGGTATAGAAATGGTAATTTGGTATAATAAATGTAATTTACTCAAACTTTAAACATGTAGAGTAAAAAAGTTTCCTATGTGGGATAGGAATGTAAAATTTCCATAAATAATTCTCTCTCTATATATATCAGAATTTAGGCAAATAAGATTAAATTACCTAATGGTTTGTCTCTGTCCATACCCTTGAATGTTGTCATATACTATGTATAGTCTAAGACGGTAAAAATGCTTCGCTAGTGAGAACTACTTTTCTTCTTGTTTCCCCCCAACAAAAATATACATACTATATATGTGTGTATATGTATGAATTTTATATTTATGTATGTATGTATGTTTGAAGATGCACTTATACATGTGAGATTTCATGTATTGCGCGCATCAAACACATTAACACTTGATTCGTTCATGTATATAGCTTTGTTTACCTTTTTCAAGTTCTAATCTGCAAAGAAGATAGTCAGTTTGATTCTATAAATAAAATTGGCATTTTCATTTACCAAAAGAGACATCGTCAGGGTGAAAGATTAAATAAAAGAAGTTAGTACAGCCTAATGTTTGTCGCCTCTAACTGAAGTGCACTTTAATGAGTTCAAAAGCTCAAATTTTATTTGTAAAAAGCTAAATATATTTAAGATTCTTTGACGGTTAATGATTAAGAGCCAGTTCAAATTCTAACTTTGCAGTCGGAATTGGTGAAATTATTGAATTATTTCCCTCAAACTCTATACAAACAAATCATTAACTACTAATGTGTGACAGCGATGACAAAGATTGCATCATTTATATTCGGAGTGGTGCAGATTACAAAATTATATATGTGAAAAAAACTTGTATCTGAAGTTAAACTTCATGGCTAGCTAGTTAGTTTTGAAATGTTGAAATCAATTAAACAATATTTTCAAGTGATTGTTTTTCCCTTCGATCAATTACATTCAAATATTACGTTCATGAGTGACAAAGATTGAAAACGACCTAACTAATTTGACACCAAACTTAACATGTGAATGCTCTCATCTAAGAAGAATGTATGAGAAAGATGTGAATTATAACAAATTGTAAATTTTAGCAAAACATTGTAAAGACCCGACCGGCCGTTTGAAGAATTAACGCCCCGATCCCCTATTAACTGCTTTCCCCGTGCTTATTTCTGCTATTGTGAGTTTCCGGGAGGATTCGTTTGGAGTTTCAGAGAGTTTTGGGACACTTAGTCCTTAAACGAGAGTTTAAGCTTTAGAATTTGGACCGTAGTCGGAGCAGTGTGAAGACGGCCTCGGAATGGAATTCCGTTGGTTCCGTTAGCTCCGCTGGGTGATTTCGGGCTTAGGGGCGTGTTCGGATTGTGTTTTGGAGGTCTGTAGCTTATTTAGGCTTGAAATGCCGAAAGTCGAATTTTTAAAGTTTCCAGTTCGATAGTGAGATTTTGATATCGGGGTCGGAATGGAATTCCGGATGTTGGAATAGGTCCGTCGTCTCATTTGGGGCGTGTGTGCAAAATTTTAGGTCATTCGGACGAAGTTTGATATACTTTTTTATCGAAAGCGGAATTTGGAAGTTTTGGGAATCCTTAGCCTTGGATTGGAGAGTGATTTGTGGTTTTAGCGTTGTTTGATATGTTTCGAAGGTTGGAATAAGTTCGTATGATGTTTTAGGATTGGTTGACATGTTTGGTTGAGGTCCCGGGGGCCTGGGGTGAGTTTTGGGTGCTTAACGGAAGTTGAATTGGACTTAGGAAAAATCTGAAGTTGCCTGGATCTGTCATAACCGCACCTGCGTGCATGGGACCGCAGGTGCGGGCCCGCAGAAGCGATGGAGAAGTCGCAGATGCGGCTGGGCGTTTAGAGCTCTGAAGCCGCATGTGCGGTAGAAGAAGCGCAGGTGCGGCTTAGTGCTCTAAGTGAATTCTCGTAGATGCGCACCTGGGACCGCAGGTGCGGGTCCGCAGGTGCGTGGAAATGGCCGGAGGTGCGAAAACCCTGGGCCAGAACCTATATAAGGTTTCAGTCGCGATTTTTGCCCATTCCTTCACCATTTTCATCCGGATTTTGAGCTTTTTGGGAGGTTTTTGAGATAGAATTCAAGGGAGCTTCGAGGAGGTAAGGTTTTGGAACCTCAACTTGTTATTATGGTATTTTTCTACTGATTTGGCAAGAAATTTATGTAAGGGTTAAATTTGGGGATTTAGGATTTGAAATTGGAGAGTTGGAATTGGGGATTTGAGGGGTTGTTTGTGGTCCGATTTTCGTGTATTTGGTATGTATGAACTCGTGAGAGTGAGAGGATTCTAGTTTTGCGAATTTTATCCAATTCTGAGACGTGGGCCCGGGGGACTTTTGGGGCGATTTTTCTAATTTCGTGTGACGACCCGACCTGTCGTCTCATGTGTTACCGCCCCGTTTTCCCCGTTTATTGCTTCTTCATGTTTCATTATTGGCATTTGGTGAGTTAGAGTCGAATTGGTTTGGTTTTGATAGAAAATGAGATATTTAGTCTCTTTAAGGAAGGCTTATATTGGAAAAGTCAACCGGATTTTGACTATTGAGTTAGAGGGCTCGAATGTGAATTCCGGTGATTCGGTTAGCTTCGGGGGATGATTTGTGACTTAGGAGTGCGATCGGAATTGATTTTGGAGGTCTGGTGTAGAATTAGGCTTGAATTGGCAAAGTTAGTATTTTGGCGAATTTCGGTTGGTAGGTGAGATTTTGATCCGGAGGTCGGAATGGGATTCCGGGAGTTGCAGTAGTTCCGTTAGGTGATTTTGGATGTGTGTGCAAAATTTCAGGTCATTCGGAGGTGTTTTGGTCGGGTTTTTGATCAAATGCGTATTTCGGAAGTTTTGAAGAAACTTAGGCTTGAATCCGATGTGATTTAATGGTTTTAGCGTTGTTTGATGTGTTTTGAAGATTGGAACAAGTTTGAATAATGTTTTAGGATGTGTTGGCTCTTTTTGTTGAGGTCCCGGGGGCCTCGGGGTGATTTTGGGTGGTCAATCGGACCAATTTTGGACTTTAAAAGTAGCAGATTTTCAGCTGTTGGTGTTGCAGAGATTCGCCCTTCGCGTACGCGTGGGTGATGTCGCGAACGCGTAGAGGAAATGTGAGGGCTTGGGAATTTGGTCTTCGCGTTCGCGTGGAAGAGGGCCGCGTTCGCGAAGTTCTGGAAGGCAAAGCATCGCGTTCGCGTTGGTGGTAATGCGTTCGCGTAGAAGGGAATCAAGGCCTTGTGAAATTGTTCAATGCGTTCGCGTTAGGTGATTTTGGATGTGTGTGCAAAATTTCAGGTCATTCGGAGGTGTTTTGGTCGGGTTTTTGATCAAATGCGTATTTCGGAAGTTTTGAAGAAACTTAGGCTTGAATCCGATGTGATTTAATTATTTTAGCGTTGTTTGATGTTTTTTGAAGATTGGAACAAGTTTGAATAATGTTTTAGGATGTGTTGGCTCTTTTGGTTGAGGTCCCGGGGGCCTCGGGGTGATTTCGGGTGGTCAATCGGACCAATTTTGGACTTTAAAAGTAGCAGTTCAGCTGTTGGTGTTGCAGAGATTTGCCCTTCGCGTTCGCGTGGGTGATGTCGCGAACGCGTAGAGGAAATGTGAGGGCTTGGGAATTTGGTCTTCGCGTTCGCGTGGAAGAGGGCCGCGTTCGCGAAGTTCTGGAAGGCAAAGCATCGCGTTCGCGTTGGTGGTAACGCGTTCGCGTAGAAGGGAATCAAGGCCTTGTGAAATTGTTCAATGCGTTCGCGTCATAGGGCACGCGTTCGCGTAGTTAAAGTTTCTGAAGCATCGCGTTCGCGGCTTGGGCACCGCGTTCGCGTAGGGTTAATTCCTGGTCAATATTTTCTGGTCATCGCGAAAGACTTCGTACAGCTCTGTCGCGTCAGAAGAGTTATGCGGACCGGAAGGTTCGAGATGTATCTTATATGGTGGGCGAGAAGGTCTTGTTGAAGGTTTCGCCCATGAAGGGCGTTATGCGGTTTGGAAAGAAAGGAAAGCTAAGTCCGCGGTTCATTGGGCCTTTTGAGGTACTTAGGAGGATTGGGGAGGTGGCCTATATGCTTGCTTTGCCACCCAACTTGTCGGGGGTTCATCCGGTATTCCATGTTTCCATGCTCCGGAAGTATGTTTGGGACCCGTCTCATGTGTTAGACTTCAGCACGGTTCAGTTGGATGATGATTTGACCTATGATGTGGAGCCACTGGCTATTTTGGGTCGTCAGGTTCGGAAGTTGAGATCAAAGGATATAGCTTCGGTGAAGGTGCAGTGGAGAGGTCGGCCCGTGGAGGAGGCTACCTGGGAGATCGAGCAGGAGGTGCGGAGCAGATATCCTCACCTATTTGAGACTTCAGGTATGTTTCTTGACCCGCTCGAGGATGAGCGTTTGTTTAAGTTGGGGAGGATGTGACGACCCGACCCGTCGTCTCATGTGTTACCGCCCCGTTTTCCCCGTTTATTGCTTCTTCATGTTTCATTATCGGCATTTGGTGAGTTAGAGTCGAATTGGTTTGGTTTTGGTAGAAAATGAGACATTTAGTCTCTTTAAGGAAGGCTTATATTGGAAAAGTCAATCGGATGTTGACTATTGAGTTAGAGGGCTCAGATGTGAATTCCGGTGATTCGGTTAGCTTCGGGGGATGATTTGTGACTTAGGAGCGCGATCGGAACTGATTTTGGAGGTCCAGTGTAGAATTAGGCTTGAATTGGCGAAGTTAGTATTTTGGCGAATTCCGGTTGGTAGGTGAGATTCTGATCCGGAGGTCGGAATGGGATTCCGGGAGTTGCAGTAGTTCCGTTAGGTGACTTTGGATGTGTGTGCAAAATTTCAGGTCATTCGGAGGTGTTTTGGTCGGGTTTTGATCAAATGCGTATTTCGGAAGTTTTGAAGAAACTTAGGCTTGAATCCGATGTGATTTAATGGTTTTTGCGTTGTTTGATGTGTTTTGAAGATTGAACAAGTTTGAATAATGTATTAGGATGTGTTGGCGCTTTTGGTTGAGGTCCCGGGGGCCTCGGGGTGATTTCGGGTAGTCAATCGGACCAATTTTGGACTTTAAAAGTAGCAGATTTTCAGTTGTTGGTGTTGCAGAGATTTGCCCTTCGCGTTCGCGTGGGTGATGTCGCGAACGCGTAGAGGAAATGTGAGGGCTTGGGAATTTGGTCTTCGCGTTCGCGTGGAAGAGGGCCGCGTTCGCGAAGTTCTGGAAGGCAAAGCATCGCATTCGCGTTGGTGGTAACGCGTTCGCGTAGAAGGGAATCAAGGCCTTGTGAAATTGTTCAATGCGTTCGCGTCATAGGGCACGCGTTCGCGTAGTTAAAGTTTCTGAAGCATCGCGTTCGCGGCTTGGGCACCGCGTTCGCGTAGGGTTAATTCCTGGTCAATATTTTCTGGTCATCGCGAACGCGGGGGTGTTGACCGCGTTCGCGTAAGGTAAATTGCACCTGGACAGAAGGGTTTTTAAATCATATCATCCGCGAAGCTTGGTCCATTTTCCTCCATTGTTGAGTATTTTGAGAGCTCTTTGGGAGAAATTGAAGAGGGATTCAAGGAGGATTNGTTCAATGACGAGCGCGGGGTCATTTAACTATTGGGGATTGTGACTTGGTCCGTCCCGGTTGTTGATTTTACCGCGTATCTCACTATGACTTGTTGTTTTTCACTATGACTTGGGCTTATTGCTATACTTGGGCTTATTGCCGACTGTTTGAGCTCCTTGTGAGCTATCATCACTGTTTTCCTCACTATTTGAAATATTATTTGAACTCAGTCCATTTGAATTACACTGTTTCATGAACTCAGCTATATTTTTACTCAACCTTGAGTTTTCAACTGATATTTGAACTATTATTTGAGCTGAGCGTTGTTGTTTTTACTGATGCCCGAGGGGCTATGACTACTTTTGGACTGATTGAGGCCGAGGGCCATATGTGAGGATATGTGAGGAGGCTTTCAGGCCTCGACTGTATTGTGAGAAGGCTTTCAGGCCTCATATTGATATGTTCAGCTTTCAGGCCTTATTATGATAGCGCTTGGGCTGTAGGAGCCCCTCCGGAGTCTGCACACCCATAGTGAGCGCGAGTACCCATGTGATTTGAGACTGAGCCCGAGGGGCTGATGTTG
>NW_017673460.1:45175-78820 GCF_001879085.1 Nicotiana attenuata
CGATACCACAACTACACCCAAATCGAATCAAAACTTCTAAAGTCCGACGGGAGACCACTCACAAAAATCCATAGTAATCCTCTCCCACTTCCACTCTGGAATAATCATCCGGTGAAGCGCATCGCCCGGCCTCTGATGCTCGTACTTTACCTGCTGACAGTTGAGACACCGAGCCACAAACCCTACAATATCCTTCTTCATCCTCCTCCACCAATAGTGCTACCTCAAATCCTGATACATCTTCGCGGCACCCGGATGAACGGAATACCGCGAGCTGTGGGCCTCCTCCAATATCAATTCCTGAAGCCTATCCACATTGGGCACACAAATCTGGACCTGCATCCTCAACACGCCATCATCACCAATGGTCACATCCCTGGCATCATCATGCTGAACTCTGTCCTTAAGGACAAGCAAATGCGGATCATCATACTGGCGCTCTCTGATGCGATCATACAAGGAGGACCGAGAAACCACACAAGCCAACACCCGACTAGGCTCCGAAATATCTAATCTCACCATCCGATTGGCCAAAGCCTGGACATCAACTGCAAAGGGCCTCTCCCCAACTGGAATATACGCCAAACTCCCCATACTAACCGCCTTTCGGCTCAAAGCATCGGCCACTACATTGGCCTTCCCCGGGTGATACAGAATGGTAATATCATAATCCTTGAGTAACTCTAGCCACCTCCGCTGCCTCAAATTAAGATCCTTTTGCTTGAATAAATGCTGAAGACTGCGATGATCAGTGAATACCTCGCAAGATACGCCATACAAGTAGTGCCTCCAAATCTTCAAAGCATGAACTATAGCAGCCAACTCCAAATCATGAACAGGGTAGTTCTTCTCGTGGGGCTTCAACTGACGAGAAGCATATGCAATAACTCTACCCTCCTGCATCAATACACATCCAATCCCGACTCTCGAAGCATCACAATATACAGTATAAGAACCTGAAGCTGATGGCAAAACCAACACTGGAGCCGTGGTCAAAGCTGTCTTGAGCTTCTGAAAGCTCTCCTCGCACTCGTCCGACCATACAAATGGAGCACCCTTCTGAGTCAACTTGGTCAAGGGCGATGTAATAGAGGAAAATCCCTAAACAAACCGGCAATAATAACCCGCCAACCCAAGGAAACTACGAATCTCCGTGGCTGAGGTCGGTCTAGGCCAACTCTGAACCGCCTCTATCTTGTTTGGGTCGACCTGAATACCCTCGCTGGACACCACGTGCCCCAAGAAAGCTACTGAGCTGAGCCAAAACTCACACTTGGAGAACTTTGCATAAAGCTTCTCCTCCCTCAATCTCTGCAATACAACTCGCAAATGCTGCGCGTGCTCCTCCTGGCTACGCGAGTACACCAGAATATCATCAATAAAAATAATAACGAACGAATCCAGATACGGCCGAAACACACTGTTCATCAAATGCATGAACGCTGCTGGGGCATTACTCAGCCCAATGGACATAACAAGAAACTCATAGTGCCCATATCTAGTCCTGAAAGCAGTCTTCATAATATCCGAATCCCTGATCTTCAACTGGTGATAGCCCGAACGGAGATCAATCTTGGAGAACACCCTCGCTCCCTGAAGCTGGTCAAATAAATCATCAATGCGAGGCAGGGGATACTTGTTCTTCACTGTTACTTTGTTCAATTGCCTGTAGTCAATGCACATCCTCATGGTGCCATCCTTCTTCTTCACAAACAGAACCGGTGCACCCCACAGTGACACACTAGGCCGAATGAACCCCTTATCTAGGAGTTCCTGAAGCTGATCCTTCAATTCTTTCAACTCCGCTGGTGCCATACGATATGGCGGAATGGAAATGGGCTGAGTGCCCGGCACCAGGTCAATACCAAAATCAATATCCCTGTCCGGGGGCATGCCCGGCAGGTCTGCAAGGAAAACACGGGAAACTCCCTCACAATTGGGACAGAATCAATGCTAGGAGTCTCGGCTCCAACATCCCTCACGAACGCCAAATATGAAAGGCAACCCTTCCCAACCATACGCTGGGCCTTTAAGAATGAAATCACCCTTCTAGGAACATAGTCAGTCATACCACGCCACTCGATCCTCGGTACACCCGGTATAGCCAAAGTGACTGTCTTAGCATGACAGTCTAGGATAGCATGACACGGAGATAACCAGTCCATGCCCAGAATAACATCAAAATCTACCATGCTCAATAGCAACAGATCAACTCGGGTCTCCAGACCCCCAATAGTAACCAAACATGACCGGTATACATGGTCTACAACGACAGTATCGCCCACCGGGGTAGATACATGAACAGGTAAAGCAAGACACCCTCGGGTCGTACCCAGATGATGAGCAAAATATGAGGACACATAAGAATAGGTGGAACCGGGATCAAATAAGACTGAGGCATCTCTGTGGCAGACTGAAATAATACCTGTAATGACAGCATCCGAAGCAATAACATCCATCATGCCCTGAAGAGCATAAAAGTGAGCCTGACCACCGCCCGATTGACCACCTCCCCTGGGGCGACCCCTGGCTGCCTGACCCTCACCCCTAGCTGGCGGGGCGGGTGCTGAAGAAACTGGACCAGAAGATGAGGGCTGACCCCTCTGCTGAGATGAGCTAGCAACACGACGAGGACACTCCCTCCGCGTGTGCCCAAACTCTCCACACTCATAGCAACTCCCAGGTGCTGGGGACTGGGACTAAAGGGAACCCCTCGTGCCGGAGTGACTAGCTGATGCACTCGGCCTGAAAGAACCCTGAGCAGACGGAGCACGAGATGAACTCTGTGATGGAAGATCGCTGAGAGATGGCTGACTCTGCTGAGAACCCTGATAGCCACGACCTGAAGATCCTCCTCGATACTCGGGTCGAGCTGACTGAGCGGGCCTGAAAGAACGACCCCGACCCTGCTGGAATTGGCCCCTCGAAGGAGCGCCACTATAACTACCAGAACCTCGAGGCCTTTTGGCCTCCCTCTCATCTCGATCCTGACGGCGAACCGCCTCAATCTCTGGGGCTATATCAACCACCTCCTCGAATGTGGCACCCAGCACTCGCTCCCTAGTCATAAGAACTCGAAGAGGGTAGCTGAGACCGTCAACAAACCTCCGGATACGCTCACGATCTGTCGGAACCAGCCAAACTGCATGCCGAGCCAACTCTGAAAATCTCATCTCATACTGGGACACTGTCATATCTCCCTGCCGTAGCCACTCAAACTGTCTGCGCAGCTCCTCTCTGCGGGACTGCGGTACATACTTCTCCAAGAAGAGAGTGGAGAACTCCTGCCAAGTCAAAGGTGCTGCACCAGCCGGCCTACGCCGCTCATACGCCTCCCACCAAGTGAAGGCAGCTCCAGTATACTGAAAAGTAGTAAAAGCCACCCCACTGGACTCAAGAATCCCCGCTGTACGAAGCATCCGCTGACATCTGTCGAGAAAACCCTGGGCATCCTCGCCCTCAGCACCACTAAATGTCGGAGGCTGGAGCCTACCAAACCTCTCGAGGCGACGCTGCTCGTCCTCGGGCATAACTGGAACCCTGAACTCCTGCACTGGTGCAACTGGCTGAGCTGGAGGTGCCTCTGGAGTCTGTAATCCCTGCACTACCTGCTCAGGTGTGCGAGCAGCGGGGGTCTGATTGCCTCCCCCGGCCTGTGAAGTAGCTGCTGCTGCTGTAGTGGCTGAAACCACCTGAGCCAGGCCCGTGCACACTGTCAAGATCTGAGCTAATGTCTCCTGGAGGCCAGGAATCACTATGGGCACAGCTGGTGCCTGAACTGGTGCTGCTGGAGCCTGATCCTGAGCTGGGGCAACTGGAGGGTCCACAGGTGCTGCCCCTGCTGCTCTGCCTCTACCACGACCACGACCGCGTCCACGACCTCTGGTGGTCTCAGTGGGTGGTACTGGGGGTCGTCCGCCACGTCCGGTAGCTCGTGTCCTCGCCATCTGTGAGAGAATGGAACTAAGAGGAGTTTAGTACTCGGATCAACAAGTTCGCACGACAAGAATTCCAAGAATGTGAAGTTTTCCTAAAAGGTTCTGCAGCCTCTCGAGGATAAGTACAGACATCTCCGTACCGATCCACAAGACTCTACTAAACCAGCTCATGACTCGTGAGACCTAGTAACCTGGCTCTGATACCAACTTGTCACGGCCCAAATCCCAAACCCGACCGTGATGGCGCCTCTCGTGAAGACAAGGCCAGCCAGAACAATGCCAACACCTCTTTTAAGCAGTTAATTACCATTAAACAATTCTAATGCATGATTTAATAACAATAATCCGCGAAAGTATAGAATATAATAGTAGAAACCATCCCGACATAGTCCAAACCGGGGTGTCACAAGTCATGAGCTACTACAGAATTTCTATATGTCTACAAATAGAATATCCGATACAAAAGTCTGGAATAACTGAAATAACATGAAATAAGGGAGTCAATGGGGGCTGCGGACGCCAACAGCTACCTCGAAGCTCCGAACTCGCTGCCTGATCTGGACAAGGATATCAGTGCTCAGGAACGGACTCTGCTATGCCTGAATCTGCACACATGGTGCAGGGAGTAATGTGAGTACTCCGACCCAGTGAGTAATAATGATAAATAATAGCTGAAGATAAGAAAACACATAACAGCACAAGGCAGTTCTATATTAGGTAGTAAATCACTTAAAGCAGTAAAATCTGTGAAATCGTGTGAAATCTCCATTATAAAGGCAGGTAAATCAGGTAAAACAACTAATAAGTGGTATATAGTAAAACTGCCCCTCGGGCCCAGTATCAACCGCTCAGTACAGTAACTCAGATTACTCTCAGAATAGTATCATATAATAACCACTGCGGCGTGCAGCCCGATCCATATCTCGCAGTGGCGTGCAACCCGATCCATCGTTGCGGCGTGCAGCCCGATCCATATGGGTACCCGCGCTCACTGTAGGGGTGCAGACTCCGGAGGGGCTCCTACAGCCCAAGCGCAATATTGTTGCGGCGCGCAGCCCGATCCACATAAACATTTGCTGCGGCGTGCAGCCCGATCCATATGAGTATTTGCTGCGGCGTGCAGCCCAATCCATAATATGTATAATATCTTCACTGTTGGGTTCTCAACCCCTCTCAGTCATTATAGGACACAATAGTATAGGGTGGGGATCTCAGCCCACATATCTTCCCTTATTTAGGATTAACACTTATAAAAAAATGGTTCACATTGTTTAATCAATTAGAAACATGACCGAGGATGTGATTTGTACTAAGTAAAGTGAGGAAAATCAGTCATAATACCCCTAAGGGTTCTACAAGTCGGCACGAGGTCCCAAACATGGCAACTAGCCCAAATCATGATGATAAACAAATCAGCTTAATCAAATACTCAGTAAAATATCGAACGGGACGGACCAAGTCACAATCCCCAGTAGTAAACAACCCCGCACTCGCCATTAAGCGTGTGTTTCACCTCAATATAGCACTACATTGTGCAAATCCGGGGTTTCAAACCCTCAGGATATCATTTACAATCATTACTCACCTCAAGCCGGCCAAAATCCTAGCTCGCTATGCCCTTGCCTTGCAAATAGACCTCCTCGCGCGTCGAATCTGGTCAAAACCACAACGAATACGTTACAATAGGCTAAGGGAACATAACCCAATCGAAAAGACTCGAAAAATATCAAAATTTACGAAATTGGCAAAACCCGAGCCCTGGGCCCACTCTCGAAAAATCAGAAAATTAACATCATCCGATTCTTTATCTCGCCACGAGTCTATACATATCAAAATTACCAAAATCGGAGTCCATTTGACCCCTCAAATTCCACTTTGAAATACCAAATTCTCAAACCCTAGCGTTACCCTCTTTTAATGAATTTCCACAAATTTCCACGTTAATTCTACCATTAAATCACGTATTTAGGTCAAGGAACTCACCTTCAATCACACCTAGTCGAAATCCCCTTCAATTTCCGTCCAAGAGCTCTCAAGATCGATGAAAAATGGTGGAAATGAACTTAAGCTCGCGGAACAAAATGAGCTTTAAAACCCTTCTCTGAACAGTGATTTTCGTATCTGCGGTTCCTTTACCGCATTTGCGGCTACCGCTTCTGCGGTTATACCTCCGCTTCTGCGGATCCTCATTTAGTCCACGACCGCTTCTACGGTGCTCTATCCGCATTTGCGGACCTCGCTTCTGTGGATAATTGTCCGTTTCCGTGGAAACACCATGGCTTCACCCTTTCGCACCTGCGACTCTTCCACCGCATCTGCGGTCTCGCAGATGCGGCTCCCCTTCCGCATCTGCGAAATCTTCCATCCAGGCTAAATGACCGCACCAACGATCCTTCTTCCGCACCAGCGCAACCGTATTTGCGATTCCTTTTCCGCAGATGCGGAAATACCAGAAACCAGATACGCAACAATCTCACAAGTCCAAATTTCATCCCGATGGCCGTCCGAAATCACCCCGAGGCCCCCGGGACCTCAACTAAAAGTGCCAACCCATCCTAAAACATCATTCAAACTTGTTCCAATCATCAAAACACCACAATTAACACCAAAACTATCAAATTACATCGGATTCAAGCCTAAGTTCTTCTAAAACTTCCGAATTACGCATTTGATCAAAAACCCGACTAAAACACCTCCGAATGATCTGAAATTTTGCACACACATCCATAATCACCTAAAGAAGCTACAGCAACTCTCGAAATCCCATTCCGACCCTCGGATCAAAATCTCACCTATCAACCGGGATTCGCCAAAATACTAACTTCGCCAATTCAAGCCTAACTCTACACCGGACCTCCAAAATCAATTCCGATCACACTCCTAAGTCACAAATTATCCCCCGAAGCTAACCAAATCACAGAAATCGTATCCGAGCCCTCTAACTCACAAGTCAATATCCGGTTGACTTTTCCAATACAAGCCTTCCTTAAAGAGACTATATGTCTCATTTCCATCCGAAACCAATCCAAATCGACTCATTCACTCAAGACTCTTAGAATAAAACATAAGGAAGCAGAAAATGGGGAAACCAGGGCGGTAACTCACGTGACGACGGGTCGGGTCGTCACAGATAGAATATCTTAGAATTTGTTAATGGTCGTCATGAGGAAATTTAGCTCTTTAGAAGCATGGATTGATATCATTCTGAGATTGGTAGATGAAGTGCAGTATTCTATCATGACTAATGGTACTAGAAAAGGCTTCTTTACATCATCGCAAGGTCTCAAACAAGGTGACCCCCTATCTCCTTCCTTATTTATCATTGGCGCTGAGGTACTCTCCATATCCTTAAACAAACTTGCCGAACATGGCAACTTCATGCCATTCAGTATGGATCAAAAGGGACCTATAATTATGCACCTAGCTTATGCTGGCGATATAATGATATTCACCGGAGGAGATGATAAATCTATCATTCACCAGAGGAGATAATAAATCTATCAAACTCATTAAGAGTCAGATAAGAAGGTATGAAAAAACATCAGGTCAAAAAGTAAACAATGATAAGATCAGTTTCTTTGTTACTACACCAAACACCTCTGCTAGTAGAATTAACAGAATCAGAAGAGCTTCTAGATTCATGGACAAGTTCTTTCCTTTCAATTATCTCAGATGTCCAATATATCATGGCATGAAGAAAATTTGCCTATTTGATGGCATGTTAGCCAAGATTATGAAAAGACTTAATGGTTGGCAGGGGAAGATACTATTTATGGGGGGGGGGGGGGGTAGAGTGGTTTAAGTCAAAGTATTTCTTCAGTCCCTCCCTGTAACGACCCGACCGATCGTTTTTAGCTCTAGCGCGATGTTCAGCAGTTTGAGGCTATGAGCAGCTTCACTTCAGGTATTATGACTCGTACGCACGGTCGGAATTGAATTCCGGAAAGTTCGGAGTTAATTTGGAAAGAGAATTTTCAGTTCGGAAGCTTTAAGTTTAAAGAATTTACTAAGATTAGATTTTTGAGTAAACGACATCGGAATCGGGATTCGAAGGTTCCAGTAGGTTCGCATGATGATTTCGGACTTGGGCGTATGTCCGGATCAGGTTTCGGAAGACCCGGGAGCGTTTCGGCACCTATTGTGGAAGATAACATTTTGGAGGAATTTCATAAGTTTGGGTTGAAGTGCATTTTAGTATTATCAATGACCGTTCGGGATTCCGAGTCTGGGAATAGCTCCGCATGGTGATTTTGGTATTGGAAGCGCGATCGGAAGTGAATTCGGAGGTCCGTGGGTCATTTTGGAGTCATTTGGCTAAAGATAGAAATTTGAAGGTTTTTGAGAAGTTTGACCGGAAGTGGACTTTTTGATATCGGGGTAGGATTCCGATTCTGGAAGTTGGAGTAGGTCCGTAATGTTGAATATGACTTGTGTGCAAAATTTGAGGTCAATCGGACGTGATTTGATAGGTTTCGACATCAAATGTAGAAGTTTGAAGTTCTAAAGTTCATAAAGTTCGAATTTAGGTGTGATTCGTGATTTCGGCGTTGTTTGATGTGATTTGAGGCCTCGAGCAAGTCCGCATTATGTTTTGAGACTGGTTGCCATGATTAGTTGGGGTCCCGGGGACCCTGGGTGGATTCCGGGTGGTTAACTGATCGAATTGGAATTTGGAGGAAGAGCAGAAGCTGCTGCCTGCTGGTATAACCGCACCTGCGATAGTGGGGCCACAGTAATTTGGGCATGAAATTAAGAGTAAGCTATATATTTGAGTTTGTGAGGTTATGGGTAAAGTTTATCTTTGAAAAATTTCGGAATCCAGGCACGTGGGCCCGAGGGCGTTTTTGTCAACTTTTCGATCGGGGTTAGGAATTGTTATAAATTGGGTTATTATGAGTAATTGAACATATATTAATGGATTTGCATAATTATTGGCTAGTTTTGGAGCGTTGTGCATTAATTTAAGTCTTCGAAAGGGCGTGGAATGCCGGTTATGGAACTTCGGAGCGAGGTGAGTCTCCTTTCTAACCTTGTAAGAGGGAACTGTCCTCATAGGTGAATTAATTGGATATGTGCTTCTATTTGTGGGGGGCTACGTACGCACGAGGTGACGAGAGTCCGTGCATAGCTACTATTATACTTAAGTCCGGGTAGTTTAGGACCCAAAAGCATGCTTTGCAATATTTGAAATCTTGTTGTCAACTTAAAAATGTGTAAAACATATCGAACGTGTAAATGATTTCTAAAAGACTAGTCATCGTTCTTGTTTTTTAAAAAGAGAAATTTGCCTTTTCTTGGATAATTTGCTCCTTGATGAGTTCTTGATTGACTGTTTGTGATGTTCTAAACATCAATACCATACAAGAGGGGGGTGATTTGTGTGGTACCCAATTTTCGTTCTAGAAGAACCTGGTTCTTCTAGGTATACTAACTCTACTGTTTGCGGAATAATAAGTACATAAAATAAAGAACACAGATTTTTACGTGGAAAACACCTGGCTCAAAAGGTGAAAAAACCATGACGTACTACTCAATAGGATTTTCCCAACTCTAATCCCGTTGTAGCACACAGTCTCAACTATTGCGACAACTTCAAGTTAGCATATAACTTGAACACTCTAAGTACCTAATACAATTGCTTCTATGAAAGCTAAAAGGTACAAGTTTAAATCACCTACTACAATTTGAACTAGAATAAAAGAAAGACTCAATGGAATTAATTCTTCTATCTCGTCCAAGTAGCTTCAGGAATGCACACTCAAATCTCACATAAATTGCTTGCAAAATTGCCTCGCTCTTTTGCTCTCAATTTAGTTTAACTTCTGCGTTTGTGCAATGCCTGTAAAAGAGAACAATCACTGTTTATTTGATGAGTTAGTAACTAGAGTTTGATTGAGACTCAATTCCTGATCTTCCATCGAAGTTGAGTCCTTGAACAACACAAACTCCAACACTATTTTTTATCCGGATTGTGTTCTCTTCACATAAGGAGACTTTCTCCCCTTATCCAATATGCAACCTTTTCGATCAGATCAGGAGATATTTGCTGCTTGATCAATGAGACTTATCTCCTTCACGTGCATCTCACATGTGTAGATTGATCATCACTGTGCTTCACATGATGGACCTGGTCCATGACTGAGTTCATTTGTCATTCTTCAAAACTTTACCTGTTCTTGGGCCAACAAATTCCCCCTTTTTGATGATGACAAACTCTGTGTTTTTTACTGATCAAAAGACATGTAAGAACTCAGCTTAACCAACACTAGATTTACTTTTCATCAAGGACCAGGTTAATTAGGTTATAAATATCACTTATTCAGAATAATGTATAAAGCACAATATCTTCCCCCTTTTGGCATCATCGTAAAGTTGCATACACAATGTGAATCCCAAATTTTAATAAATACTCATGGCCACTAGGGCAACTGCAAGTGAAAACATGGTGCAATTATCAATAATCAACAAACATATTTAGACTATTAAGATCAGAATAATCATAGAACAAGAGAAAACAGTTGTTGTCATTGATCATGATATGTTGTCATTAACAGTCCACAAAAAGAAAGAAAAACCTTCAAAGCATGAGCAAAAAAAAATAGAAACATCCCTAATCCGGGTCACTGGGGTTCACTGGGGTTACTAGACTGGTTCAGAAGACAAGTGCTAGGAGACCTAAGGCTTGGAGGAACTAGAGGGTTGAGTCTGGAGAAGGTTCAGCATATTCTGAAGGATTCCATCACTCTTCTCCTTTTCTTTTGCTAGCTCAGTTCTAAGGCCATCCCTCTTAATATCCAATTCATCCACACGAGCCTTGAGCCTAGCAATCTCAGCATCCTTAGTTCCACATTCCTGAACTAAAGTCCTAACCTTGCTGTTGATGGGTGTTTTCAGAGATGAGCCAGGTTCAACTGGGATGGCACCGACTAGATAGTCACAAGACAGAAGAGTCTTAATGCCAAAATGTTCCTTGCTTGATGCCATTTCCCATTTCTTCAAAGGCACATTCAGCCTACCCAGAACTGTGGTCAGTATGAAGCCATATGGAGTAGTATGGGCCTTGGATCCATTGATGACCCTGTCTAACAACTTGACAATGAGGGCAGGCCAGTTGATTTGCTTTCCTCTCTCAAGGCACTCCATAAGAACCAGGTCCATGTAGTTTGCAGTATGTCTTCTCTCTTGTCTGGGCAGTAGGCACTTGTTGACAAACTCAAACACAACCTTGTGCTCAGGCCTCATCTCACTTTTCTACACAGCCCTGGCTTCATTCACATCCTCTGAATCACAGAACCTCTTGGTGATCTCAAGGGCAGTAGGTAAGCAGTCCAGGCATGGCCACCTTAGCCTAGTGTAGTTATCAAACCCTTCAGAGGGTATATCCAGAATTTCTTCCAACTTCTCAGCATCAAACTGCACTGAGACTCCCTTCACCAAGCTACTGACAACCCCATCTTTTACAGCAACATTAGCCATGAACTCAATTAGTTCATTCCTGGCTCGTTTCCTATCCATCTGAAGGACCATGTCCTTCCAACCTTGAGCAGCTAAAGAGTCAACCAACCTCATCATTCCTGGTTCCACTATGTCCTTCAACAATCTGCCTTTCAAAAAATTTCTCCTGCCAAAGATGGCAAACTTGTCATGTTCCTTCTCAGATTCCTCCTCTTCTTCTTCTCCACTCTACTCTTCATCATCTGAAACTTTTGCTTGTTTTGCTTTCACTGCAGATCTTGTCCTCTTGGCTAGTGAGGGTTCAGCAGACACAGGTACTGAAGAAGACATCTTGGAATAAGTCTTGGACTTTTTAGGTTTGGGTGTAGGAACTTCCACTGTTGTACCCCTTTCTTGATGGACCAGTTCCATTATCTCTTCCTCTACAACCTCAGAGGATTCTGCAACCTTTGCTTTTCCCTTCTCCATTCTCTTTTTCTTGCTTTCTTCTAGAGTTTTTTGTAAGTCAGCTTCACTTTGTTTTACCCTGCTTCTTATGGCTCTTCCCTTAGGCACTGAAAGGGCATTAAGTTTTGGGGATGAAGTCTTTCTTTTCTTGGATGGCTTGGGAACAGTTGGGGCCTTTTGTGAGGTAGCTTTTCGTTTCTTTGGGTCATAACTTGCCCCAACCCTTTTCAGAAGATTAGCCAAAGTTTCCTCTGCAGATGAACCAGGTTCATCTCTTTGTTTGCTTAGATGAACCAACCCTTCAGCTGCTTCCCCAGAACCACTTCCCCCTGACTTTATGCCACTCTCTTCTGCAACCCCACATATCGCAAGAACTGCTCCTTTCCTTTTTCCCCTCTCTTCACCACATGCACCCTCTCTCTCATTTTCTTTTTCAGATTTCTTTTTACCTCCACTCCTACTCATCTCAGGCAACTCAACATTTCTAATGGGGCCAACCAGCACAAACCTAGTTTCTTGGTTTTCAACCACAGAAGAACTTACCTCAGCAGGGGTTTCTTGAGTTTTCTCAGTGTCAGAAGACCCATGTCCTTCACCTTCACTCGCAGATTGAAAGGATTCAGACTCAGAACTGGAGTCAGACTTTTTAGCTGGGCTTTCTTTCACTTGGCTACCTTTCAGCCTTTCACTTAACACCTTTCTCAGAGCACCAGATGCTATAATTTTTCGAGCCAACATCTTATGCCTTTGAAGCCTGGGTTTTGGGGATTCACTAGGAGGAGTAGATGAGGATGAATTTGAGGGAGATGGTGGTGGAGGAGAATTAGGATGATCTTGTGGGTTAGACATGGTTCTTCGTTTATTGAGGAAATTTGGGAATTTTTAGAGAAGAAGGCAATTAGAATTGGAGAAATTTTTTGACGGTTTTTTAGAGTAATGAAGAATATTAGAGATGTGGTGTGTATTTAAAGAGAATTGGACATTAATGCAGTAACGGCAGCTTTTCAGGGGTCAATTAGAAGTCTAATCAAACTGTAATTCTAGATTTTTAATGATTATTTGGCTTCCCTAGATAATAGGCAAAAATTACTGTTTTAGAGTTCTAAACGGACGAAACTGGTTCAATGCCTCAACGGATAGAATTTTCTAGGAATTTGGCAAGTATAGGACTTCTGCTTATGATTGAATTGTTAATCTTTCTAATTATGCAAAGTATTGAAAACATACCTAAGCTTTCATATGAACTCATACTGATGAACCAGGTTCTTCATATAGAATCCTCTTGAACATGCCTCAAATATCATAATAGAAAAAACTTTATAAGAGATCAGTGAATCATATATACACATTTCACAGGAGTATACTAATTAAAGTATGAAGCTGAGCAAAAATTAATCTAGATATTTACAAAAGTTCAGAATTTCTAGCAAAAAAGAATATAGTTTTTCCTATTTTTTTCAATAATTTTTTTTTCATTGAGCATTCTGAATTGGACCTATTAGGTGATCTTAATCATCCCTAATTCCAACCTGTTCCTCTCAAAGTTTTCTCTACTTAGTGCTTTAGTGAAGATGTCAACAATTTGTTTATCAGTAGCACAGAATTCTATGGAGATCAATCTTTTCTCATAGTTATCTCTTAAGAAGTGGTGCCTAACATCTATGTGCTTAGTCCTCTTATGATGAACAAGGTTCTTTGTCATACTTATAGCACTAGTGTTATTACAGAATATAGGAATGCAACCAACTTCAATACCAAAATCTACCAGCTGCTGTTTGATCCATAGCAATTGAGAACAACAAGAAGCAGCAGCAACATATTCAATTTCAGCAGTTGACAAGGCCACTGAATTTTGCTTTTTAGTAGCCCATGACACATGACATGAACCAAGGAAGTGTGCCATACCTGAGGTGCTCTTCCTATCCACTAGAAAACCTGCATAATCAGCATCAGCATATCCTACTAGATTGAAATTGTACCTTTGGGATACCAAAGACACAAATCAGTGGTGCCTTTCAAATATCTTAGTATCCTCTTAACAGCAGACAAGTGAGACCCTTTAGGATTAGCCTGAAAGCGAGCACAAAGCCCTACACTGAAAATAATGTCAGGTCTGCTAGCAGTAAGATACAAGAGTGAACCAATCATACCCCTATACAACTTTTGATCAACTGATGAACCAGGTTCATCAACATCTAATTTAGTGGTAGTTGCAATGGGTGTGTTTATTTCTTTAGATTCTTCCATTTTAAACTTTTTGATTAGCTCCTTTGCATACTTCTGTTGATGAATCATGGTTCCATTTGGACTTTGTTTGATCTGTAAGCCTAAGAAGAAGTTAAGTTCACCCATCATGCTCATTTCAAACTCACTCCCCATTAGTTCTGCAAAGTCCTTACTTAGCTTATCAGTAGTGATCCCAAAGATTATGCCATCAATATAAACTTGTACCACAAGGAGATCCTTACCTTTTTCCCTTAAGAATAAGGTACTGTCAATTTTACCTCTTTTGTATCCATGTTCAAGCAGGAATTTGGATAGTCGTTCATACCATGCTCTTGGGGCCTGCTTGAGTCCATAGAGAGCCTTGTCTAGCTTGTACACATGCTCAGGACATTCCTTGCTTTCAAACCTTGGAGGTTGTTTCACAAACACTTCTTCTTTCAGGTAGCCATTTAGGAAGGCACTTTTGACATCCATCTGATGAAGAGTGAATTCCATATGTGCTGCAAAGGCTATGAGAAGTCTGATTGCCTCTAGTCTTGCAACTGGAGCAAAAGTCTCATCATAATCTATGCCCTCCTCTTGGCTGTAACCTTGGACCACCAGTCTTGCCTTGTTCTTGTAACAGTTCCATCTTCATCAAGTTTGTTCCTAAAGACCCATTTTGTACCAATAACTGATCTATCTTTGGGCCTTGGAACTAGATGCCAAACTTGACTTCTCTCAAGTTGATTGAGTTCATCTTGCATTGCATTGACCCAATCTGCATCCTGCAAAGCCACAACAACATTTTTAGGTTCAATAAGACATAAAAATGCATCAAAAGCACACAGATTCTTTAATTGTGATCTAGTTTTAACTCCAGATGTTGGATCAGTGATAATGTTCTCAATGGGATGAGAACTTTGATACTTGTGAGGTTTCTCAACCAACTGGTTTCTGCTAGATGTTTCTCCCATGTTCTGTTGTTGAGGAACAGGGTCATGAACAGGTTCCTTTAAGGAATTTATTTCAATTCCTCTTTGATTAGTTCCCCCTGTCATGTTGCCCTGGATGGAAGAACCTGTTCCATCAACTGTTTCCTTCTGTTGGTGCCACTTTGACTTGTGCTGAGGCTTCAGTCAAGTCCTTTACCAATCCAATGGCTTCATCTTCATGTTCCTGTCTCTCAGAAAGAATGTTAGTTTCATCAAATACTACATGTACACTTTCTTCTACACACAAAGTCTTTTATTGAATACTTTATATGCTTTGCTATGTGAAGAATATCCCAAGAATACTCGCTCATCACTTCTGGGATTAAACTTACCTAGGGAGTCCTTTCCATTATTGTGCACAAAGCACTTACATCCAAATGCCCTAAGATGGGATATATTTGGTTTTCTCCGTTTTAGTAACTCATAGGGAGTCTTCTCTACAAGAGATCTGGTCATGCATCTATTTATAATATAACATGCAGTGTTTATAGCCTCTGCCCAGAAGCTATGGGGCAGCTTACTAGAAAGAAGCATAGTCCTTGCCATGTCTTCAAGAGTTCTATTCTTTCTTTCAACTACTCCATTTTGCTGAGGAGTCCTAGGGGCAGAGAAATTATGATCTATGCCATTTTCATCACAGAATCAGCAAACTTAGAATTTTCAAATTCAGTTCCATGATCAGACCTAATGGATGCAAGTTGATTTCCTAATTGTTTCTGAGTTTTTCTAACAAATGCAGTAAACATGTCAAATGCTTCATCTTTCGAAGTTAGAAATAGAACCCAGGTAAATCTAGAATAATCATCAACAAGCACCATTACATATTTCTTTCCACCTCTGCTCATGGTTCTCATTGGACCACAGAGATCCGTATGGACCAGTTCCAACGACTTGGTTGTGCTTTTCATTTTCTTGCTTTTGAAAGATGATCTTACCTGCTTCCCCCTTGCACAGGCCTCACAAACTTTGTCTTCCTTGGACTTGATGTTAGGTAACCCTATCACCAAGTCTTTGGAGACTAATTTGTTCAGCTGATTCAGACTAGCATGACCAAGTCTTTTGTGCCACAGGAGGGGATCATTATCCAGCACACTTAGACAAGTTAGTCCATTTTCTGAGAGAGTGGACAAATCTACAATGTAAATATTGTTAACTCTCTTTCCCTGCAAAATAATCTTGTCAGTGGTAAGATTAATCACAAAGCATTTAGTAGAGGTGAATGCTATAAGGTTACTGTCACACAGTTGTGACACACTGATCAGGCTATATTTCAATCCATCTATCAAGTAGACATTCTCAATGGAGTGAGAGTCTGTCTTACCTACCTTTCCAACCCCAATAATCTCACCTTTCTTCCCATTTCCAAAGGAGACATTACCTCCCTTTAAGTCCTCAAGTGAAAGAAACTGGTTCTTGCTCCCAGTCATATGTTTTGAGCAGCCACCATCCATGTACCATATTTGGCTACTTCCCTTCACTTGGACCTGCAAAAAGAAATCAGGGGTTAGTCTTAGGAACCCAAACTAGTTTGGGTCCCTTTCTATAGGCAAAAAGGATAAATCAAATTCCTTCTAGCCCACCCAGGCAGCCTATTTTTTTCTTGAACAAAAGTTTTGTTCTTTTGACTGGCCTTTTCTTTTACATTACATTCATTTTTGTAATGGCCAGTCTTGCCACAGTGTGTGCAGATTTTGTTCTCAGGAAGAGTGAGGTACTTGTTTTTAGGATCCCACTTAGGTGCTTGAGTCCCATAACCAAGTCCTCTTTTGTTGCTACTGTGATGTTCTTGTAGCCAGGAGAGTGCATCAGAAGCCTTGTTCCATTTGCAAGTTCTGTCTAGTTCATGTTTTACCTTCCCTAGATCTTCTTTTAGTATTCTTATCTGCTCATCCTTTCTGTACAGCTCATCCTTCATTTTTCCTAAGTTTTCTTCTAGGGTGAGATGTATGTGATCAGCTTTCTTCTTTCTTGTTCCTAATTTCAGTTTTAAGTTCTCAGACCTAAGTTCTAGGACATTAGTGTCAAGTTCAAGAACCTGGTTCTTCAACTTAGCATTTTTACTTTCACTCTCATTAGCCCTAGACTCTAGATTTTTGCACTTGGCTTTTAGGATCACACATTCCCTAGACAGTTCTTCCTTCTCATTGTTAATTATCTCAGACTCATCAATGAAGTCTAGCAGTAGCTCAGACAACCTTTCTTTAGACAGGAATTTAATCTTGTCTTTGAGATGAAGAATACTTACCTCTTGTTCATCATCTGATTCTCCGATGGCCATAAGTGCTTGTTCATCTCCAGCTTCATCTTCTGAGTCCTCATCTGATGTTTCTCCCCAGGCAGCAACCATAGCCTTTGTTGATCCTTTGTTCCTTTTTGGTTGAACCTGTTCCTTCGTTCAGCCCTTTCCTTCTTCCACTGAATTTCCCATTGAGGACAATTTTTGATCATGTGATCAGTCTTGCCACATTTGTAGCAACCTTCATTGGTCTGTTTCTCAGGAGCCCTTGGTTTGTTGAAGGTAGTACCTCTTGAAGAACCCTTTCCTCTCATCAGGTCATCCTCTTCATCATAAATGATCAGCTTGCCCCGAAATGACCTGGACCAATAGGGAAATCCCAATTCATTGGGCCTTTCGATACAATCAAATAGAAATCCCCAAGGGCGCCGATCAAACAATTCCATCGAATTGAGTATGATTATATGTGTGATAGCATCTACTATACAAGGAATATCAATGAACCCGATTATTGCAATTGCTCAGGATAGCCTTTTTTAGCTTCTAGGGTCTATTTCTTAGTTCAAGATCCCTCTTACTAACTGGAATACCTTACGTCGAGCAAGAGTTTGCTTCCTTTCCCTAAAGAGTACTTTCATATGCATAACTTGTTCTTTCCTATGGCTAAGCCATGGAATCCTATGGACGTGGAAGACTATAGATAAGCAGTGGAAGTTAGATTAGTTGCTTAGGGAGGTGCCTAGAGAAGTTCCCTGCCGTGCATTTCCTGGACTCTGATAGCCCTTGATTTTATGGCGGTCCAGGGGGAGTTCCCTGCGGCCTCTATATAAAGCTATATAGTTCTAGTTTAAATGGCACTCCTAAAAAGTTTCTGGCTTTTCATCAGCCGTTGCGCGCTAGCCTTTTCCCAACCTAGTAAAGGGGCTGCTAGTTGTAGCGCGCAGTGTACTAGTGAATAGGAAAAGCGAATTGAGATTACTAATGATGGATGGAGGTTGAGGGTAGAACATGTTCGGTGCCTCGCCCTTGTCTCCTTATGAAAGCCTTTCATTTGCTTCTCTTCGATGGATGTTTGATTTTCCCAGAATGTATCCTAATTTTTGGCCTAATTCTTCTTCTGATGATCGATTCAACCTCTGATCAAAAAGATATACCTTGGTTATATTTCATCTCTTCAACAAGTTTAGTAATGGGCATAACGGCCCTATTGTTCCGATGGAGAGAAGAACCTATGATTAGCTTTTCGGGAAATTTCCAAACGACTCCCAGACAGAGAAGAAGATTGAATCTTTCTATCCGATATGAATACATTGAATTCGAGATGCAAATTGAATAGGAATGAACCCCTTACAAACTAATGGCGGTTACAGGATTGGTAATATACTCTTCATGGGTACCGGTGATCGTCTCCTCGGCTGTTAGGTTTCAGTGTTCATCGTCACTTGAGTACCTCTTGAAATCTCTTGTGATCATAGCCATTTCCTCATCCTCCAGATCTGAGCCTTCAGCAATTCAAAGAGCCAGACTTCTTTCCTTCTTGGGTGCATCCATTTTCATGGTTTGCCTTCTCAGTTCATAGGCAGTAAGGTTTCCAATTAGTTCATCCAGCTTGAGGGTAGCAATATTCTTTGATTCCTGAATAGCAGTGATTTTGCTTTCCCAAGAGACTGGCAGAACCCTTGTTAAAATCTTCTCAACTTTGTGTTCTTCAAGGATAATCCTTCCAAGAGACTTAAGTTCATTTTTCAGTGTGGTGAACCTTGTATACATCTCTTGGATGGTTTCTCCATCCTTGATGGTGAAATTCTCATATTGAGAATACAACAGTGTTCCTCTGGACTTCTTCACTTGAGGTGTTCCTTCATGAGCCATGTTGATACCCAACTTTTCCCTGTATTTTAAATATGCAAAATACCTTCAAAATAATCTATATATGCAAGCATATCCCAAGGTTTCATTATTTTTCCTTAATATTTCCAAGATTTTTAAATCAATTTACTGCCCTATTCTGTCTAGAAAAAACCAATAATTGTCCCCAAAATTATCATTTTTGGTAGTTCATTTATTGGATTCTCATGTTTATACTAAAGTATAGCTAAGATATTTTTTACGTATTTTTACAAATTTATTTTAGTATTTTAAGGACAAAATTGCATAATTGCAATATTAGCCATTTTTAGGTTTAAATTCGTCTCATGTTTATAAAATGGGATTTTATACTTTTAAATTGATAATTATACACTATAAATCATTTTAGTACTTTTAATTAGTTTTCAGAAATTTATTTACTATTTTTATAAGTTAAATGGGAAAAAAGGGGCTATTTAACTTATAGCCAGATTTTGTCGCCTAATTTAGCCTAATTAAACCCAATACCCCAACCCAATTAAACCAGCCCAACAGACCCAAGCCCAATTCTAGATCTACCCGACCCAATCTGATTGAATCTTGGCCGTTGATCAATTTTGATCAACGGTCTGGATTCTTTCTTTCCAAATTAAACCAAACGACCCCCCAAACCCCTCTCATTCCTCACTCAACCGACCCTCTCCTCTATCTCTCTATCTTTGGTTCTCTCTAGAACCTTCCCCTTCCCCTTCAGCTCTGATGAGTCTCACTCACCTTCTCCGGCCACCTCCTGGCCTGAATCTATGGTGGTCTCACCACGTACCAGCTCTCTAGGGTTCCTACACACCTGTTTGCTGAGGTTTCATGTTCTGAATACGAAGAGATTCATCCAGACCTTGTTGGTTCAAGTTTTTATGGCCATCTCCGGCCTTTCTCCGGCAAGCCATGCCTGTTTCGAGCCTGGTTTCGACCCCTCCTGCTTAGATCAACAGCTATCCTAGCCTTTCTCACCGTTTGGGTTCCCCTGAAACCCTAGCTTTTGAGGTTCTTCTATTTTTCTTTAGATCTTTCTAGATCCGTGTTTTCCCTAAACTTTTAAACGATCTCTTGGTACTTCTTTCAAAAGTTATGCTTTCAAAACCTTTATATTTTTGGAATTTAGGTTTTTTTTCTTTTTGAGTTATTTAGATGTTTTTCTACTGTGTTCTTTATATGTTCCTCTATTGTGTTCTTTATATATTTCTTTTGAGTTCTTTATATGTTTCTCTACTGTGTTCTTTATATGTTTCTCTACTGTGTTCTTGTTAAGTTTCTGTTACCATGTTCTTTGTGTGCTTCTTTTACTGTGTTCTTAATAAGTTTCCTCCTACTATGTTCTTTGTGTGTTTCTCTACTAAACTCTTCTAAGGTCCTTATACTGGACCCTTTGCATGCTATTTGATAATATCTCTTCTACATTACTGACCTATGTGACTACCTACTGATTTTGCAATAGCATGACTTTTTTCTTTGCCTAGCATGTTTGTGTACTCTGTATACGTGCTGAACTTCCCTTTAAAAATGGCTTTCAATTTTGATTGATTTTAGACTTCCTTGTGTAAGTTTGATTGATTTCTTTCCTTGTTTGCTGATTTCCCCTGTTACTCGATCTGAGTCAAAAACTTTCCTTAGCCTATTCATGAGCCAGTAATTTCAAACCTCTGACCCCTTGATTTACTGAATACAGATGGATCCTTATCTTATTTGTTTTAACCGTGTATTTCAAAATTCTTCCCTTAATGAAAACCCCTGTGTATCTAATTGCCTACTTTGCTCAAGATGTTTATTTAATTTCTTTCCTTAAATAGTTTTACCTTTTGAGTCTGAATTCCTTAATTAAAGGAAGTCTTGTATTGATTGATTTTTTTAATTGATATTCAGTTCCTTAATTGTTTTCTTACCTTGTTTCTGCCTGTTCTTCACACTATAAATGCACGACCCTTTCATTGACATACACACACAATCACTGATAGTCTTTCTGAACCTACACTTATACTCAAAAGTATTCTCTCTTGTTTGCTTATATTGTGGCCTATTACAAGACCTGTTGCTTGCTTTCTCTCTATTTGTTTTTTTGAAACTGGTATGTCCTGATTTAAGTTTCAGCACCACAACAATGTGTTTATTTACTGCTTTTGTATCCCTGTTTACTGCTTATGTATAGTTCAACACTCATTCTAGCTTATTAATTTCTCTCTGCCTGTTCTATTATGAATCCCAAACCCCTGCCCCCTATGTGTTTAAGCTATGGTTTGAGGCATGGCAATATGCAACTTATTGTCCGTGAATTGAACCCCTGGGGATCTTAGCCTCTAACAGTATGTATGTATTCTGGCAGGCTTATAGGTGTGCTAACATTCCCCATTGCTGGGCATGCCTAAAGTCTGCCTTTGCCTAAGTGACTGGCTCTTTACAATCCCCTATTCCCCTGAATCCCCTTGTGTGTGCTTATCTGTAGTTGATTCCCTCTTCCATTTCCCTTTTAGCATTCTAATCTGCACTTGCACACCTTCTTAGTCTTTAAGTTCTGCCCCCCTCTTGTGAACCTTGCCTTGGGACCCTTTGAGTTCCCTCTAAACTTGGACACTTGAGGGCTGGCCTTTCCACACTGCACTCATCCCGTAATATGACAATACATTTGGGTGTGAGCATTTCCCGGAGTCCCTTTGAGGCTCTTAGGGAACTTTGACACACTCAAATGGGAGAAAGGCTTTGGATCGTGATCTCATGGAGTTAGGTTTACCTCATTATTTCAGACATGAAGTCTGAATCAGGCTCGCCTTAGTTGTACTTTTNAGTCTGTCTTACCTACCTTTCCAACCCCAATAATCTCACCTTTCTTCCCATTTCCAAAGGAGACATTACCTCCCTTTAAGTCCTCAAGTGAAAGAAACTGGTTCTTGCTTCCAGTCATATGTTTTGAGCAGCCACTATCCATGTACCATATTTGGCTACTTCCCTTCACTTGGACCTGCAAAAAGAAATCAGGGGTTAGTCTTAGGAACCCAAACTAGTTTGGGTCCCTTTCTATAGGCAAAGGGATAAATCAGATTCCTTCTAGCCCACCCAGGCAGCCTATTTTTTTCTTGAACAAAAGTTTTGTTCTTTTGACTGGCCTTTTCTTTTGCATTACATTCATTTTTGTAATGGCCAGTCTTGCCACAGTGTGTGCAGATTTTGTTCTCAGGAAGAGTGAGGTACTTGCTTTTAGGATCCCACTTAGGTGCTTGAGTCCCATAACCAAGTCCTCTTTTGTTGCTACTATGATGTTCTTGTAACCAAGAGAGTGCATCAGAAGCCTTGTTCCATTTGCAAGTTCTGTCTAGTTCATGTTTTACCTTCCCTAGATCTTCTTTTAGTATTCTTATCTGCTCATCCTTTCTGTACAGCTCATCCTTCATTTTTCCTAAGTTTTCTTCTAGGGTGAGATGTATGTGATCAGCTTTCTTCTTTCATGTTCCTAATTTCAGTTTTAAATTCTCAGACCTAAGTTCTAGGACATTAATGTCAAGTACAAGAACCTGGTTCTTCAACTTAGCATTTTTACTTTCACTCTCATTAGCCCTAGACTCTAGATTTTTGCACTTGGATTTTAGGATCACACATTCCCTAGACAGTTCTTCCTTCTCATTATTGATTATCTTAGACTCATCAATGAAGTCTAGCAGTAGCTCAGACAACCTTTCTTTAGACAGGAATTTAATCTTGTCCTTGAGATGAAGAATACTTACCTCTTGTTCATCATCTGATTCTCCAATGGCCATAAGCGCTTGTTCATCTCCAGCTTCATCTTCTGAGTCCTCATCTGATGTTTCTCCCCAGGCAGCAACCATAGCCTTTGTTGAACCTTTGTTCCTTTTTGGTTGTACTTGTTCCTTCTTCCTGTTCCTTCGTTCAGCCCTTTCCTTTTTCCACTCAATTTCCCATTGAGGATAATTCTTGATCATGTGATCAGTCTTACCACACTTGTAGCAACCCTCATTGGTCTGTTTCTCAGGAGCCCTTGGTTTGTTGAAGGTTGTATCTCTTGAAGATCCCTTTCCTCTCATCAGGTACTTTTTGAAGTCTCTTGTGATCATAGCCATTTCATCATCCTCCAGGTCTGAACCTTCAGCAATTCTGAGAGCCAGACTCCTCTCCTTCTTGGGTTCATCCATTTTCATGGTTTGTCTTCTCAGTTCATATGCAGTAAGGTTTCCAATTAGTTCATCCAGCTTGAGAGTAGCAATATTCTTTGATTCCTGGATAGCAATAATTTTGCTTTCCCAAGAGACTGGCAGAATCCTTGTTAAAATCTTCTCAACTTTGTCTTCTTCAAGGATAATCCTTCCAAGAGACTTAAGTTCATTTGTCAGTGTGGTGAACCTTGTGTACATCTCTTGGATGGTTTCTCCTTCCTTCATGGCGAAATTTTCATATTGAGAATACAGCAGTGTTCCTCTGGACCTCTTCACTTGAGATGTTCCTTCATGAGCCACTTGCAAAGTGTCCCAGATTTCCTTAGCAATAGTACAGCTTTGAATTCTACTGTACTCATCTGGACCTAGTCCACACACAAGCCATTTCTTGGCCTTGGCATTCTTCTCCCATTTTCTTAAATCCTCAGCAGTGCAGTCAGCTCTAGTTTTTGGCACATCTACTCCTTCAGCATTCTTCTTTGTGGTAGCCAGGGGACCATCAGTGACAATATCCCAGAGTTCATAATCTTCTCCTATGATGTGATCCCCCATCCTGTTCTTCCACCAAGAGTAGTATTGTCCATTAAAAAGTAGAGGCCTAGCAGTAGATTGCCCTTCCCAGTTCCCAGGTGGTGCACTCATGTTGATCTTTCCTAAGGTGTTAGCCTCTTCAAGGATAACCTGCTGTGATACCAATTGATGTTTTATACGTCAATACCACACAAGAGGGGGGGGTGATTTGTGTGGTACCCAATTTTGCGCTCTAGAAGAACCTGGTTCTTCTAGGTATACTAACTCTATGTTTGCGGAATAATAAGTACATAAAATAAAGAACACAGAGATTTTTACGTGGAAAACACCTGGCTCAAAAGGTGAAAAAACCACGACCTACTACTCAGTAGGATTTTCCCAAACTTCCACTAAAATCACTGAGCCAAAACAGCATTTACAAAACTCTTGTAAACCTAAGGATTAACTCTAATCCTGTTGTAGCACACAGCCTCAACTGTTGCGACAACTTCAAGTTAGCATATAACTTGAACACTCTAAGTACCCAATACAACTGCTTCTATAAAAGCTGAAAGGTACAAGTTTAAATCACCTACTACAATTGAACTAGAATAAAAGAAAGACATAATTGAATTGGTTCTTCTATCTCGTCCAAGTAGCTTCAGGAATGCGCACTCAAATCTCACATAAATTGCTTGCAAAATTGCCTCGCTCTTTTGCTCTCAATTTAGTTTAACTTCTGCGTTTGTGCAATGTCTGTAAAAGAGAACAATCACTATTATTTAATGAGTTAGTAATTTGAGTTTGATTGAGACTCAATTGCTGATCTTCCATCGAAGTTGAGTCCTTGAACAACACAAACTCCAACACTATCTTTTATCCGGATTGTGTTCTCTTCACATAAGGAGACTTTCTCCCCTTATCCAATATGCAACCTTTTCGATCAGATTCAAGAGATATTGCTGCTTGATCAATGAGAATTATCTCCTTCACGTGCATCTCACATGTGTAGATTGATGATCACTGTTCTTCACATGATGGACCTGGTCCATGACTGAGTTCATTTGTCATTCTTCAAAACTTCACCTGTTCTTGGGCCAACAACATCCATTTGGAAAATGGGTCAATGCTTCAGTGCAGCAGTAGCTACAACAGCCCTAACTGTGGTAAGTTTGGCTACAAGGGAAAAGGTATCATGAAAGTTTAGGCCTTCTTGCTGTGTGTATCCCTTTGCAAGTAATCTAGCCTTGAATCTCTCCACTGACCCATCAGCATTGTATTTAATTTTATATACCCACTTGCAACCGATTGGAACTTTCCCAGTAGGTAGATCCACAACTTCCCAAGTATGATTATCCTCTAATGCCTTAATCTCAAGTTTCATGGCTTGAACCCATCTATCATCCTTGGATGCTTGAGTGAAAGTGGAAGGTTCAGTGTCAGTAGAAAAAGAAGCAAGAAAGGATTGATAATTTGGGTGCAAATGAGAATAGGAAACACATTGATAAATAAGATAATTGATACAATTGGAGGTAGAAGGTAAGGATGGATGGACATAGCTTGTCAACCAAATGGGGGGCTTATGAGTTCTGCCTGATCTTCTGAGTGGAGCAGCATTAGATGGAGGAATTGGTAAGGGAGAGGGAACAGAAATGGATGTATCGGTAGGAACTAGTTGTGATGCAGGAAAATCAGCAGATTGATCGGGTGAAGGAGGTATAATAGGTTGATAAGAAAGATCAGATGGAGGTGTGAGGTCATGTTGGAAGGGTGAATGTGCAGGTAAATCTGGATCAGGGAAATCTATGAATGGTGAACAACTTAAATCTAGGGCTACAAGAAATTTGCTTTTAGGAAATTTGAAAGGGAAGATGTGTTCATGAAATGTGACATCTCTCCAGATGAAAAACTTGCTAGCTTCAATATCATATAGTCTATAGCCCTTTTGTGTAGATGAATATCCCATAAAGATTGCGGGAATGGATTTAGGAGTAAATTTGTCACTAAAATTAGGTTTTGTAGCATAGCAAAGGCATCCAAGGGTTCTCATATGGTCAAGCTTGGGTGACTGGCCATGAAACAATTCATAGGGTGAATGACCCTTTAAGGTTTGATTGGGCAGTCTATTTATGATGTATGTTGTTGTCAGAATACAATCTCCCCAAAATCTTAATGGTATGTGGGCTTGGAATCTTAATGCTCTTCCTATTTCAAGTATGTGTCTGTGTTTTCTTTCTACCACCCCATTTTGCTGTGGGGTGTGAATACAACTGCTTTGATGGACTATGCCTTTAGACTTAAACAGATCAAAACATAAAGAATTGAAAAATTCATGTCCATTATCAGATCTAAAGACTTTAACAGAGGCAGAGAATTGATTGTGTACTAATTGAAGGAAATCAAGTAACACAACATAGACATCACTTTTCAGTCTCAAGAGAAATGTCCAGGTCATCCTGGAGTAATCATCAACAAGAGTAAGGAAGTATTTAAAGCCATTGTAAGTAGAAACTTATGGACCCCAAACATCCATATGTACTAGACTAAATGGAGAATTTGATCTAGTTACACTAGTAGAAAATGGTAGTCTGACTTGCTTAGCTAATAGACATATGGAACAAGTATGAGGTGTTTATTTGGACACAAGATCCTTTATTGAGGGTATTTTTTGTAACATAGCAACTGGAGTATGACCAAGCCTTTGATGCCATAAGTCCTCAGAATTATGTCGGACTGAAGAAGCTATATGATTTGAAGGGATAACAGTGGAAGGAGTAGCAACATGTGTGAATGAATTGAGGATGTATAGGACACCCCTGAGTCTACCAATCCCCTTCACCATGCCACTAAAAAGATCCTGAAACGGGTAGAAATCGGGATAGAAATTAACTGAACATTGTAGTTCTCTTGTGTATTTAGAAATGGAGAGAAGGTTGTACTTTAAATCAGGCACATATAGCACATTTTGTATAGTTTGTGTAGGAAGAATAGAACAGGAACCAGTGTGAGTGATTTTAGTATTGTTTCCATTTGGTAATTGCACATAGTTAGGTTTCATTTGGTTCATGTTCCTTGCTCAGCAGCTTCAGAATCTGTTGGTATTGTTCAGCAGTGAACACTGGCACAGTTGGTGTAGCCATTTTCTGCAGATTCTCAAAATGTATTTCCCCTTTATCATTCATACTCACATTATGAGCTGTAGGCATCTGATTCTAGTTTTCAAAATCACTTCTTCTTCTGTTGTCAAATCTAGAATTGGATGGATATCCAACTAGTTTGTAGCAATTCTCTCTCTTATGTCCCTTCATGTGGCAGTAGTCACAGTAAAGGTTATTGTTACGCTTAGGCATGATGTTAGTTGCATTTGCTACAGCTAATGCACTACTGGTGCCTTCTATAGGTCCACTCCCCAAAATACCACTTTGTGACATCAAAGTCCCACTCATTCTCTGACTCTCTTCCTGTATGAGCATAGAATATGCTTGATCGAGTGTAGGAGTGGGGTTCATCATTAAAATATGACTCCTTTGAGGTGCATATGTATCATTCAGTCCCATCAAGAACTTCATTAGTTTCTATTGGCGTAAAAACTCAACAGATAGCCTAGACCTCGCACAATCACAACCAGGATAGGGTATAATTGACTCAAACTCAGCCCACAAATCATTCAATTTTGAGTAATATATCGATACATTGGATATACCCTGCGTTAGACTACTTATTTCGGTGTTCATTTTGTTGCATTTACTTTATCAAAACGATACTTGAAGGCTTCCCATACCTTTTGTGCATGTGATGAATACACTATTCCTTTTCTCAGCTCCTATGCCACAGAACTCATTATCCACGACTGGACAATGGCATTGCATCTCTCCCATTGATGCAATCGAAAGCTATCTGTTGCGTAGGTCTCTCTAGCACATGATCCATCAATAAATCTGATTTAATTCTTCACGAGCAAAGACATCTTCATCAATCTACTCCACTCCGAGTAGCTCTCTGTTCCAATCAGCAATTGTGGCACTAGAGCCACACCGGGCGTATCTGACGGATGCACATAAGGTGGATCGTTACAATCAAGTTGTTGAGAGTTTGCATGTGAGGTTCTAGCTACGTTTTGAGGTGTATCAACTGCCATTTTTGGTATTAGAGAAGGATTTGGTATGGAATTTATTAGAGACGAGGGTTAACTGAAAAATTAGGGAAAATTGAATCTGAGAAGAGGAGAAATCAGATCTGAGCTTCTATGCCGTTGTCGATATCGATCATTGTGAGCCGTGGCTTTGATACCATGTTAAATTGAACGTATTGACAGCCATGGATGCTGTTGAAGCTCGTCTATAAGGAAGGTAAGAAATGGGAGCTAAGAAGAAGAAGAGCAGTTAGTTAGAGAGAGAGAGATTTGGGAATTTTCTGTTTTACTGCTTCTAACCTCTAATGAATATATATATATATATATATATATATATATATATATATATATATATATATATATATATATATATATATATATATATATATATATCCGCATAACCGACATTTACTATACTAACCATCTAACTACTTTACTAACTAATTACTCTTCTAGAAGAGTACTAATATAACTACATGGTGTACAACTATGTATTTCAACAGTTTCACCAAATGTATTTGTTTCAGTTGCAATTTAAATTAATCCACTAGCCACCTTTGTTTTTTTTAAAAAAAATTAGAGGCATCTAACCACAGGCCATATCAGCAAAAGAAAACCGAAACAAATTTTAATATCATACAACTGAAAAAAATTATCTTCTTAGTAAATTTATTTTGTGAATGAATTTAGTTTCTACTCCCTCCGTTTAAAAAAGATTGTCTTAGAGCCCATTTGGATTAATTTATTTGAAGTAGCTGATAAGCATTAGGTGTTGATAAGCACTTTTAAGTGCTGAAACTGATTTAATAAATAAGCAATTACGTATTTTGGTACAAGTGCTGAAATTGATAATAAGTTGTTGCAGTATTTGATAAAAAGGTGTTGATAAGCACTTTTTCTGTTAAAATGACTTAAATAACCTTAGAACCGTTTACACTTATAAGGGCGTAATTTCTTCAAAATTTTAGATTCCGAATCGATTCGAATACAACGACGACAACAACAACAACAACAACAACAACAACAACAAAAAACCCAGTTTGATCCCAACAGGAGGGGTCTGGGGAGGGTAGTCTGTACGCAGACGTTACCCCTACCTAATGCAGGTAGAGAGGCTATTTCCGATAGACCCTCGGCTCAGGAAGGAATCTCTCTAGCAGCTACCCTAATGCAATCCTAATGCAATCCGCAGTCGTGACCCCTAAGACCTCTCTAGCCGCTACCCTAATACAATCCGCAGTCGTGAACCACATACTAGACGCGTCCCCCATACTCATCCAGGCCCTCACAGCCAACAACTTCTCCCCCAACTCCTGAGATTTGTCCTTGATCAAGTTACCCCACTTGATCTTAGGTTGCCTGCACCCCGCCCTCTTCCTCCTACTCCTCTTGATCTCCAGGTCCATAACTAGGAGCCTATGTTGAGTCGTGAGGTGCTTACTTGGGATGGCCTTGCAGTCAGTGCACAGACCTTTATCGTATTTCCTGCAGAGAAGATAATCAATCTGAGTCTTGCCCATTGAATTTCGGAAGTGATCAAGTGCTCTTCCCTCTTTGGAAAACTCGAGTTAGTTATAACCAAATCAAAAGCTCTAGCAAAATCCAACAGTGAATTACCTCCCTCATATTTTATTTATAATTTTATTTTATATATAATTGTGCTTAGATAAGATAATTTTTATGATAAATATAATTTATTTTATGATAAGCATATAATCATAAGTTCATAATTAATAAATTGATAAAAGTTTCTCAGTAAAAAATAAACCTAAATAGGACAAATTATTTGAAGAGAAAAAATATTGTCTTATCACCACAACACTTAAAAAGCAATACACCAAAAATTTGATATGTCCTCATTTATTACATACAGTTCAAAGATTAATACACAATCACATAGATATAGATATGCAAAGGAATAGAGAATTTGCTTATTTTAAATAGTCAATGAAAATTGTAGACTTGAAGAGGTGGGGGGAGGGGAGGGGGTTTAGGATGAATACTTGAGGCAGTGAGTATCGGTGTAGGAGTTTTGTTCTAAAAAGGAATATTTTAAGGATAAAATAGTAAAAATCTTGGTCAAACTTAAAATGCTTATAAGCTAAAAATTCATAAGCTGGGGGTGACCAGCTTATGGTTTTTGGCTTATTTTTGACTTATAAGCACTTGGCTTATAAGCACTTTTAACTTTACCAAACGCGTAGATAAGCCGAAAAGTGCTTATAAGCTAGTTTGACCTGCTTATAAGCTTAGCCAAACACCCTCTTAATTTGACTTGTCAAAAACATTTAACAAAGAAGGGAAGACTTTTAAGACATAATATTTGTGTGGCTATAAAACTTTTGAAACTTGTGATCTGAAACTTGCCATAACATTTGTTTAGCTATAAATGCTTTCTATTAAGGGCTCGTTTCGTACGAGGGATAAGGAATAATTCATCCGGAAACTAAATTTAAGAAGAATTTATCCCATGTTTGGTTGGTAGAAAACTGCGGTATAATTAATCCCGGGATTAGTTATCCCGAGATTGTTGTATTTTTTATCCCCATGGAAAAGTGGAATAACTAATCCCGAAATAATTAATTATGGGATAACTCCTTTCCAACCAAACGACCCCTAAGAAAATATTGAAAAGTATCAATCTTTTTTGAACAGACAAATAAGGAGATAGTATCAATTTTCTTAAAACAGAGGGAGCATTTTTTTTTTTTTTTTTGCAAGAAAGGAAAATATAATTTAATCTGGACAATAACAAAATGGATAACCAAATGCAAACTGAAACAAAATTATTTGATGATAGAATCCCAGCCTTATGGTACAACTGACGCCAAGTTCTTTTTTTTAATAACCTCAAACTGCAGCTTATAAAATATGTGAAATGAAAGTAAAAATATTTTTATGCTATTTACGTGTAATTTAATCTTTTGTACATAAGATTACATATAATGACATTTAGGGTGTGTTTGGTATAGCGGAAAATATTTTTCGTGAAAAATAATTCCAAGAAAATATTTTCTTGGAAAATAAGTAGTAATCTTATTCATTTTCCGGTGTTTGGTACGCAAATTAAGGAAAATGGCTTCTCAAGAGTATTCATAAATAATTTAGATATAATAAACATGAAGCCATAAACTTTCAAACCAACAACCTTCCGAATCCACAAATTTCATAAACTTTCAAACCGCTAAACTTTCGAAACCGCGGAATTTCAAACCCGTAAACTTTAATTTCTAAACACGTATACTTCCAAACACATAAACCTCTGAACTCATAACTTTGGTACTTGTAAAATTTTGAACCTTTAAAACCGATAAAAAAAAAACTAAAACTAAAAAATATATTTAAAAAATATTTTTTTTCGGAGGGGGGGGGGGGGAGGGACGAGAAAAATGGAAAAAGACATAAATTTAGAAATTACAAAAAAAAAAGTAAAAAAGTTTTTTAGGTCCGAGGGAGTGGGGTGGCTGGGGTAAGGGTAGGGGAGAGTGGGGTGGGTGGTGCAGAAACGAAAAATAGAATATGAAATTGCAAAAAAAAAAAAGGATTTTTTGTCCGGGGGTGGGGTGGTGGTTGGTGAGGTGGGGAATATTGAGAAGGAGTTTTGGAAAATGTTTTCCCTTCTCTTGATAAGGAAAATATTTTCCTCCAATTGAAGAAAAATGAGTTGATAAGGAAAATATTTTCCAAAATATTTAAGCCAACCAAACATTAAAAAATTAAAAAATATTTTCCTTCGTACGAAACACACCCTTAATTACCTGATTGTGTTTACATAGTATAAAAGTTGAAGTGAAGGATAATTACGTGGAGGTAAGCAGAGTAAAGTAAAATCTAGGCGGGGAATGGATAATAACGAAGAAACATGTAACGGTCCAAGTGGCGCGCCTTTTTGATTAGCTTATCTTTTAGTGTTGTGTTCTGTCCACTCCCATTTATTCTTTCTCAATCAATACCCTCAAAAATCACTCTCTTTCTCTTTTGGTGGAATTTTTCAAGAATGCAAAGCCTAGCGCTCTCTTCTGAGAGCAGCTTTTTGCTTAGGTCTTCTGCTACTTTCCCACTTTCTTTTGCTTTCCCTAATTTCTCCTCTGCTAACTCCCCTCTAATTGCCATTCCCAGGTAAATTTGATTTAATCCTTTTATTCATTTAATTTGTTGCAAATGGAGCATGAATTGTTACAGTCTCAGCTTATAGTTTCTTTTGTTGATTATCTGGGGTTGTTGTTTTCTTGTTTATGGTCAGCATTTAGAAGGTTGTCCGCACAACTTTAACTGTGGACAGACTAGTAGCATTTTTGTTAATCCTTTTCTCTGCCTTGATTGGAAAAATGACACTGTATAGCCACTCTTAAAATAATAGCCGAAAAATGTATAATTTTTGTATATATATACATTTTGTAAGTTAGATACAAAAACTATACAAATTTGATACACTTTTTTCGGCTACCGGATGTAAATTGTTTCCGGCGCAGGCTAAAAAGTGATAATACCCTGTCTTTATTCGTGCAAACTGCCTCGTCTAAACAATGGTGTGTCCGGCCCAGCTTACATGCTGTAACAGCCCAACCCACTAGTGATATTGTCCGCTTTGGGTTGGGCTGTTACATATGGTATCAAAGTCACTCCGCGTGCAACCTTGAACGGCAGTGGGGCAAACCTAGGCGAATCTAACATCGACAAAACACGGGAGAGATATTGGGTATATAAGTAGACAAGCCTTAGACTCTACTAACGCGTTTTAAAGACGTGCGGGCCTAGGCTCAAAGCGGACAATATTACTAGTGGGCTAGATTCTACACATGCCTGCTCTGCCTGCAGGTGCGGATGTAGCCTTTCAGCTACGGGTTCAATTGAACCCATAACTTTCAATTTCGGGTAAAAAAAAACGGCTCGTATGGTACGATCCCTCCGTCACCCTAGAATGAAAGGGATGATCTCGTAGTTCTTGGATGCGGAATATAGATTTGTACATAAAAACCTACTAAAATCTCAATAAATATTATGTTTGAACCCATAATTTTAGCACTATAATAAGTTAGATGCTAAATATCTTTAAATTTAAATTCTGGATACACCTCTATCTGTCCTCCGTAACCAGTGGCAAAAACACTTACATCCAAATGGTTGTGTCATATGATTCTGCTTCACCGGCAAATTTAATTAAATTTACATATGTAAATAATATCTTTTGAAAAACAATATGTATACAATAGGCCAACAATGCTTAAAAAATATTGCAAAGTGAACATTAATTTTGAGGATAATAATTAAAACCTAAGAATACCACAGCCCCGAGAGCCAAACTATTCTACACAGAGCCGGCTCTAAAGGTTTGGCAACTAAGGCATATGCCTTAGGCCCCAATTTGGAGGGGCCCTGATTTTAGAAGAAATATGTGTTACTTTTTCCTTTAAAATGTTTTAAGTATTTTATAGTAAAAATTTGTGGTTGTGAAGTTGATGTGACTGTTGAGAAATGGAAAAATCCTTTGATAAAGTAAACACATCTTTATAATTCCTTAAACTTGATGTAACCTTAATTTTGCTTCTTCTTCTTTCTTTTTTTTTTTTAAAATTCTGGCCACTAAAACCTATAATTAAGTATTATTTTAAAAAATTGAGATTAGTAAATGATCAGAATTTGAAAGGGGGGGGGGGGGGGG